>NC_056732.1:543682511-543962511 GCF_019279795.1 Protopterus annectens | reverse complement strand
AGCACCAGGGAGGTCATCTCCTAGAAGAGGAAAAGATAACTAATACACACAGTAAAGTACAATTTCCCTTAAGTGCACACAGAGATCACAGTCAGTCTGGGGCTGGTTGCTCCCTTGCTCACCCGGTCCCCAATAAGACTCCCCACTGGCACAGCTATAGGGTCCAGGTCTTAGCCTAACTGAGCAAGCTAAAACCTCCAGTACCCTGTCTGTCCAACCAGTGCTTTGTATCCCTGCCCAAGTAGCTGACACAATACACACACACTTTGAGATAAGAATTTATACAACTTCACAGACACTCCTGGGAAAGGCTGACACAGATTCTCCAGTTGTGTCCCTTTACCCAGACTATATGGTAGTAATTACTGCCACCACCCAGTTAATAATATCAGCTACTAAAAGGCCCTTAAAATGGTGTCCAATTATTACTGTGCAATATTAATATCCAATGGTAGTATGACTAACAGTCAAGGTTTACTTTAGAGTGGCCTATTACAATAACCTCTATAAATATGCAATGTACTCTAGAGTGTATCTCTACACACATCAGCCACAGGTATAAGGTTTTAAAAATATTTAATAATAAATAATTAAAGCACAAGACAAAACTACTACTCATAGAGTATCTAAGAGTTCAGAGATGACACAGAAACTTAAAATAATACAGTAGGATAGGTCTGATTTCAATGAAAAATACCTAATTAATCGTTACTAGCTTTAACTATTCCTACAAGAAATCACAGTGCTAGAAACTTACATGTGAGCAGAAGACAGAGTGCTGGTAAGCTGGATATCCAAGATCAAAATGCTTTTAGTCTCTTGTGAGAAATAGTATTTTAAACATTACTAACAAACATGTCTCTAAGGCCATCCCAAATTATATAATTTCTGACACTTAGGTTTTCCCAGTAATCATATTGCATCATCTTAACACCTGGTCTGAGTTCTCAGGCCACAAACTGCATTATTTAGCAATCTAACACCTGCACAGAAACTTACAACAATAGCAGACATTTCACATGTATTTTCTAAAAGAAACCAGAGCAATAAATCACATTCCACATCTAAATTCTGGTCATAAACTTTAGCCTTAAAACAATGGGCATGAAATCTTCATCCAGCCACCCTGGGGCCAAATTCTAGCATGAAAGAGTACAACATGCTTCACTGGGCCAGTAGAGTGCAAAGTTGCCACATATTTTGCAGTTCAACATTTCATAATATTCTTTTATATTCAAGAAAACATGCCTATATTTTACATTTATTTACAAATGCCAGAATTATATATCAAATTCTATTTGACTAGGCTGGCAGCCTTCTCCCATCTCTCCCCAGTCGTCACATCTCTTCCCTGCCTTGGGAACTAAAGCAAGTTTTTCAAGTGCCCCTTGAGAAACATTGCTTGAGAGGGTCAGGTCTATCTGGGTGTACCTCACCCCGTTCCCTGTCTTGAGAGCCCATCTGCATTGGCATTGCTACTCTCACTGCAGGTGCTGCACTGACATATCATATGCTTGCAACCCCAGACTCCACCTTAGCAACTTGGCATTTTGCTGACTGGCTCTGGTTAACCATGTTAGAGGGTTGTGATCTGTCATCACAGTGGATTTTCTTCCATACAGATAAGGCTGAAGTTTTTGTAGTGCCCACACTATGGCTAGACATTCCTTTTCTACCGCTGCTAGCATTCCTCCCTGGGCTGGACTATGACTAAGATAAACCACTGTGTGCTTTTCTCCATCTGAAGAAACCTGGCTAAGTACAGCCCCCAGCCCATAGTTTGAAGCATCCACCTGCACAGCAAAATATTTGCTGTAGTCTGGACTGGCTAACACAGGGTGTCCTGCCAAAGCTTCCTTAAGCTTCTGAAATGCCTGCTCACATGCTGGGGTCCACACTACCTTATCTGGCCTGTTCTTCCTTGTCAGGTCTGTGAGGGGAGCAGCTATGGTAGTATAATTGGGATCGAACATTCTGTAGTACCCTGCTGTCCCTAAGAATGCCCTCACCTACTTTTTAGTAACAGGTGCAGGCCATGCCTGATTAGCTTCCACTTTGGCAGGTTCTGGCCTTATCTTACCATTCCCTACTCTATGTCCTAGGTAGGAGACCTCTGCCATACCCACCTGACATTTGCTCAGCTTAATGGTCAACCATGCCCTCTGTAGTCTGCCCAGCACCTCCCTGACATGCTGAAGGTTCTCTTGCCAGGAATGGCTGTAGATAGCAATATCATCCATGTAAGCAAGGGCAAACCCTCCTTGTCCTGCTAAGATATGATCTACCAACCTCTGGAAAGTCACTGGGGCATTCTTCATCCAAATGTGCATCTTTATGAACTCATACAAGCCAAAAGGAGTCACAAAGGATGACTTATCTCTAGCACTGGGAGTCAAGGGCACCTGCCAGTAACCCTTGGTAAGATCAATGGTTGTAAGATTCTTAGCCCCACCCAACTACTCTAGGGCCTCTTCTGTCCTAGGCATGGGGTAAGCATCTGACTCTGTGTGACTATTTAATTTCCTGTAATCCACACAGAACCTGGTGCTGCCATCCTTCTTTGACACCAGTACCACTGGTGAGGCCCAGGGACTGTTGGACTCTTGAATCAGCCCTAGTTCCAACATCTCCTGTACCTCCTCCTTCAGAGTCTGTTTGACTCTCTCAGGCACCCTATAAGGGGCCTGCCTGATAGGCCTTTGGGGTCCTGCATCCACCTGGTGCTGCACCAGGTGGGTGCTCCTTGGTTTCTCGGTGAACATGCCCCACAACTCCTGCAACACTGCTTGGATTTCTCAAACCTGGGTAGGAGATAGCTGCTGGGATATTGCCAACCCTTCCACCGAGGTGTCAGCCTGAGCCTCACTGAGGAGATCAGTCACTAGATCTCTCTCACACTCCTCCTGCAATCCACTGCATATGCTCAGCACAAGGGCATCCCTATCATGGTAAGATATCTTCATGTTAACATGGTACAATTTGTGTCCCTGCCATCTGCCTAGCACTTCTACCATGTAGTTAATAGCACTTATCTTTCTTACCACCTTGTGGGGACCCTCCCATGCTACTTGCAGCTTATTGTGTCTGACAGGAATGAGAACCATCACCAGCTGCCCTACAGCATACTCTCTAGCTTGAGCATTCCTGTCATACCACATCTTTTTCTGTTGTTGCACTTCTGCCTGGTTCGCCTGGGCCAGGCCCATGAGTTCCCTGAGCCTTTTACTGTGGTTCAGGACATATTCCACAACAGACTGCTTGTGAGACTCACACTCACCTTCCCACTCATCTCAAATTAAATCTAGATGTCCCTCACCCTATGCCCATACAGCAACTCAAAGGGTGAAAAACCTGTGGATTCCTGGGGAACCTCTCTGTAAGCAAACAACAGATAGGGCAAATATTTCTCTCACTACCTCTTAAACTAATCTGCAAATGCCCGTAGCATGGACTTGATTGTAGAATTAAACCTCTCAACAAGACCATTTGTCTGGGGATGGTAGGGGGTGGTCTTCATGTGCTTCACCCCACAGGACTTCCACAGACAAGCCAGTAGGTCTGACATACAATTGGCACCTCTGTCAGACAGTATTTCCTTTGGGAAACCTATCCTGCTGAAAATTTCTAGCAAAGCATTTGCCACCTTCTTGGCCTCGGGCCACAAACTGCATTATTTAGCAATCTAACACCTGCACAGAAACTTACAACAATAGCAGACATTTCACATGTATGTTCTAAAAGAAACCAGAGCAATAAAGCACATTCCACATTTAAAGTCTGGTCATAAACTTTAGTCTTTAAAACAATGGGTATGAAATCTTCATCCAGCCACCCTAGGGCCAAATTCTAACATGAAAGAGTACAACATGTTTCACTGGGCCAGTAGAGTACAATGTTCTCACATATTTTGCAGTTCCACATTTCACAATATTCTTTTACATTCAAGAAAACATGCCTGTATTTTACATTTATTTACAAATGCCACAATTATATATCAAATTCCATTTGACTAGGCTGACAGCCTTCACCCATCTCTCCCCAATTGTCACAGGGGCATTGTGGATACACACTTCGATAAGAGTCAGGAGGTACAGTCTTTGTCAAATAGACATGCAAACAAAATAAAGGATGTAAGGAACAGAGACAAACATAAAAAAGGTAAGCAAAAGCTTCTGATGAGTGGAGCAAGCTATTGCAGTGTTTGACAAAGAATGCTTCCGAACAAGGTTTCTAACCCAGAAGTAGAAGGCCAACAGAATTTGGATGTGGAGGCATTTGTTAAAGCAGTGTATTGCTTGGAGTATGATATCCTTAAATTAAAGTGGCTACAAGCCCAACAACAACATTTTGAGGTTTGCCTGCAAAGAAAGATCATCCCTAGAGGTCTGAGGATTTTTAAGATTCCAACATACTGAGAGCAGTATCCAGAGCCGCTCACAAGGTGGCAAAATTGAATTTAGAGGTGAGTTACAACTATCTAAAACTCTTAAGTAACTTGTTTAAACCTGAGGAGGATCTCCTAATGGTAAAAATGAATGAGCACCAGTCAGCATTATATGAAAGTTTTCCATCTAGAATGGTTGATTCCTCAGTTGATAAGCTTGTTGATACAGTCTTATTTGAGATGAAGTTATTGCAACAGAAGTGGCAGAAAATTGACAGATAAACCAATGACTTTAAGTTGGGGCATTTATTTACGTGGCCCAAGAATATTTATGTGAATCATAGGAACACTGATGGACCCCATAGGTCTCTGACTAAACCGGCAGAGTCCAATGCTACAGTGGAGTCTGTGAATACATCTGAAAATGTGATTACATTGCCTATGGCTACTTCCAGTGGCAACTATACTACTGACAATCATGACTGTGCTGTGACACAGAAAGATAGTCATGGGAATAATGTTACAGTGGCTGATTCAGCCACAGATAAAGTTGGTACTAGTGTAACTGATGGTACTTTATGTGCACAAATCTTGTCGTTAGGCACTGATGTGAGAAAGAAAGTTCCTTGCAGCTTGAACAGTAAGACTGTGAGAGACCCGACGCATACTACTAATACATTTAGTTTACCCCTACCGATTGGTCAGGAGAGGTGTTTAAACAGGGGTTGCTCGCAGAGCAGGGGAAGGACAAAACAGAAACTACCCATGGAACAAAGCACCAATCAGTCATTAAAGAAAATGTGGAGACAGATCGAGGCTTGCTTGTATGGAATCCATCTCAGGGGACCCTGACCCCAGATGAGATGAATGTGCTGGGAAAGAGCCTTTCATTTATCCCCACTCAATAAGGGGATTTGACTGAGACAATTTTAGACATTAAATTGTTTATTAGAGATGTATCTTTAAAAAGTACAATTTGGTGGGGGTGAAATGAATGATATGAATATTCCAGTTTTTAAGAAACCTAGTTTATTTATGCCCAATGTACATCCTATTTTAGAAGCATTTGGGAAATGGATTGAGAATGATTTACACCAAGGTTTTGATGCTAGTAAGAATAAGTTTGTAAATAACCTAATGCATAATGAGAGACTGGCATTGGAGGTATTACGGAATGATGCAACTATAGTTATTAGTCCTTCCGACAAAGGCAGCTCTATAGTTGTTATGGATAGGTTAGCCTATTTTAATTCTATGAGGGAGATGTTAGATGATCCCTTGCACTATTTGGTTATTAGTAAGGATGAGACTGATTGACTAAATGCTAGCTTGAGAGATATGTTGAATGATTATTTGAGTTAAAAGTTGATTTTTTTGACTTGTATAATTATTTTGTAGTAGAATGAACCTTTTATTCCTGTCATCCAGGGCCTTCCTAAAGTGCATAAAAATAGTCTCCAGCCTCCCATGAGACCCATTGTTGCTGGTCAGGGATTGAGTATGTAACCATTCTGTATTTATGTAGAGAAGTATCTACGTTCAGTTTTAAATAGTAATGAGATTGTTTTCAAAGATTCCAAACATTTTTTGAGGGATCTTTTTGATTTCACTAAAGCACAATCGTTAGATTTAAGTTACCAGTTGGTGACAATGGACATACAGTCACTCTTTACTATGATACCAAATCAGATAGGAATGGTTTATGTTATGGAATATTTATCTAAGCATAGTATGTATGATCATTGTCAGCTAGATTTGATTAGTTTATGTATGAGAACTGTCCTTCAGAACGATATCTTTGTATTTGATGGTGTCTAGTATATGCAGAAAGATAGCATCCTGTGCTACTAGCTATGCCAATATGGTTATGGCTAACTGGAAGGAGAAGTATATGCTCCCTTCATCCATTTTCCAAGAATATATTCCATTCTACTGCTGGTTTGTGGATAATTTATTTTTCATCTGGACTGGTGATGTGAATAGGTTGATTATGATTTTTTGAATTTAACTACACTTTCTTGAAATTTCCATTAACCCATTTGGGTGATAAGATTGAGTTTTTGGATGCCCTGCTGAGCAGGGAGGCAGATGGTTCTTTGAACACTGGCATTTATAGGAAAACTTGTTATAGGAATTCCCTGTTACATTGACATAGTATATACACCCCATATATTTTAAAAAATATTGTGATGGGGCAAGGCATGATGGCCTCCCGAATGAATGCTTCAGATGTAGGTTTCAAGTCTGAATTGTTAAATTTGAAAGGTATACTTTTTGAGAGAAGCTATAAGGCCAAGGAAGTGGATGATATTTTATGCACTATTCCTGCACTAAGAGCTGACTCAGCTAGACCTTATTATTCAGAGTCCACAAATAGCCCTATTATGGCATGTAGTAGTTCAGATGTACACACCTCGGTCCCCTTGACGCTTATGACTGATGTTGGGATAGTGACTGAGATTGTTAGGAAACATTGGAATATACTAGTTACAGATCTCAATGTTAGGAAGGTAGTGGATAATGCCCCATGTTTTACATATAAAAACAAGAAGAACCTGAAAAGACTTTGTGTTATCTGGATGGTTATGATAATGAAGTTAGAGATATGAACTACATGACTGTACCATGTGACAGCTGTAATTATCATGGTCATCTGGATAGTAGTGGAATGTTTGAACATCCAGATTCTGGACATACGTTTTTTTAAGTTGAGAGCTATCTGCACTACCACGCATGTGGCTTACCTAGTCTATTGTGCGTTATGTCATGCATTTTATGTTGGCAAAATGGATAGAGTACTCAAAGACAGGATCAGGGAGCATTTATATAACAAACAATGTCATTCTGTGAAGAATGCACTCTCAAGACGTGTTATGAACAATGATCCACAGCACATATTTTGATGTATGGTCATAGATAGGATACAACCAAGTATTGGGGGGAGGGGGGGTGATGTAAGGAATTTGACAGAAACCAGGGAGGTCCATTGAAGGATTGGATTAAGAGCAGATCAAAACAGTGGATTAAATGAAAAGGTACCCTTGAGACCCATCTTAAAAACACAGAGACTTAAGGTGTAGTGAAGTTTAGATATGTATAGTTATTTCTAAGCTTATTTCTGTTTTTTTTATGTATTTTTTATGGTTCTTGATGTGTATATATATATATATATATATATATATATATATATATATATATATATATATATATATATATATATATATATATATATATATATCGTTTGATATCACTTACCCAAACTGCAGGATGTTGAACGGCTGATGTGCGAACTAAGGGATAGGAAATCAAATGACGAGCGGTCAAATGAGGTTAGTCAAGAAAGTGACATACAGACACTATGGAGAGAGGTCGTGCTTCAGTGAAGAACAGAGAAGTAGCCCATTTCCTCACTGTAGTGAGATCTTGGAATTGGTATATTTAAGTAGGGTAGTGTGGGTGGTGCAGGGGGAATAGCTCCCCTGCTAAATAGTAGAGGTGAGCTAACTACTGTGTCTTTAAGAGGAGAATATCGACATAATTGAATGTACTTTATCATGCAAACTGTATTCGACATTACTTTATTTTGATATGTTAGGTTTAGATGTTATTTTTCGTTCGAATGCATGTTTGATGTTAGTGCATTCAACGTTATCATAGTAAATATATATATATATATATATATATATATATATATATATATATATATATATATATATGTTTTTAGTTTTTTACTCTTTTAACTTTTATTTTATTTGCATTGTTTGAATTGTTGATTGCTTTTGAATGAGGATTGGTTCATAGCTAATGATGATTGATATTTATATGGGTGTGTTTTTGCTGGATGTTTTATATGGTCTGAGGATGCATTTGTGAAAGCACTTATCAATCATTAAATCTAGTTTATGTACTTTTGGGCTGTGTTTTATTTCATTGGTTTATTTGCTATATTTTTTATCTGTTACACCAATGTACTATTAGTGTCAAGTCTCAGTCACGGTATTTTGTCTTCTCTACATAAAAAGGGTATGTTTAATTGGATTATCAGAAGGTTTGGAGGGGAGGACCTGTTTCTTCTATAGCTAGGGATCTTAAAATGATCCACAATGATAATTTTTCATTGGTGAATCCTTCTGTTGAAAGGGCTCATAGAGTTACTCCCAGAGTAAAGAATCTTACTACTCCTAGGCATTTCATCATACAATGTTTGCACTACAAGAATTGAGAGAGGGTTTTAAAGAAAAGTAGGGGACAGGGAGGATTTTTTTTTCATTTGGTAATTCCAAAGAGCAAGTGCAATCAGACTACAGCATAGCATTTTTTTATAAGAAGAAGGTGTTTGGGATTGTAGACTCAGTTAAGACTTCCTGTGTTATTTTGGACTCAAATTCAAGGACATTCCTGTGTGATTTCTCAGCCTGCAGAAGCAAAGACAGCTCTTAATAATTCAGTAGCAACGTGTTCTTGGAAAAATTACCAAGAAGCTGCAGATGCTGTTAACTACAAAGAAGCTTTGATCACAAATGGTGACAAGAAAAAGTCTTTCTTTTCTTATCCTACGAAATCTCCTCTAAGTAAGAAATTTGGAGTTCATCTAAATGTCATTTGGTCTGTCATCACATTTGAGTAAGGATGCTGATAAGTCAAGTTTTCTGCTTATTCAGTCTTGCTCTGTGCCTCTGTTAGACTGTGGATATGAGGATGATAACAGCTTTTCCAAAATTGATCCCTTGATTGTTGAAAACTCCTGAGAGAACAGGATTATTATATTGTTTCTTCATTTGGAGTTGCCACAACTGTGTCTGGTGCATGGCTATACAGACAATCAAATAAGTTATCTATTATAATTATAATTATTATTACTACTAAATATTATAATATACATATGTACACTCGCTATTTTTTCTGGGGGATTTGGGATTTATTATATTGGGCAGACAGCTGCTTTATTTGTTTTTCTTACTGATGTCTTGCTCAAAGGGTCAAGTGAGCAAGTGTTTTGCTGGATTGTCCACACTCAGAAGAACTTTGACTACAGGAGAAAACTGAACTACTTAGTCTATAAGGAATAAATGCACATACATATGGTCAGTTAGTTTCCGACAGTATAAAATATCAGTTAGCTATTAGAATAAACAGTGTCTTTGAAGACATAAAGATGACCATCTGGCCTGTAGACCCTGTATTAAGTGTCAGACGTCTGTTCACAGCAGACCTAACAGGCACATGTCCTTGTTCCCATGCTCCTTTTTTGTGAAACGTTTTGTGTAACAGTGGAGGCCAGGATGACAATGTAGAAAGACAGGCAACATCTCCCACTGGATGGGGAGTTCAGTAAAGTGAAATTATATAAGTGCCAGATCCATAAAAAAAACAACATTGTGCTGATTGCATTTCTATGTTGAAACCAGTGCAGGCTGAATGTTGTAGTGGGTTATATGCTGGGAGTGTGGTTTGAAAATGACATCACCTGCACAAATGAAGACACTTTATGTGAGACGCCTATCAATAATCACAAAGATGACAAGGGGCATTCCGCTTAATGTCGAAAGCATGGGTACAGTAAAAGGCACATAAAGCCATGGTGTGGATATGCAGTGTATGATTGCAGTCATGGATTCATCAGTGGTCTGCATAACATGTTGAGCAGCGTGGTCAGCAGCTGAAAATATAATACACAACCAACGTTTCAGAATATAAAACCTTTTAAAAACTCTCAGCTATTTATAAAACGTCTCTGTACTGTAATGTAAACAAAATATTAGCCAGAAGTAACTATATCAAGACTCTGTGAAACCCTGGACTACCTCCTTTCTTAACAGAACACCAAACTATTATGTCCCTACCACTTTTAATTTGTTTATAATTTCAAGTTATAAAGAAGAAGAAAGGTTTTGACATCAGTAGCCAAAGAGGAGAAATACAAGAATCTTTCTCATAGGAAAGCACAGCCAACAGCTTTAAGTTACAAATCATTCCTGCATGATGATTCAGCATGCAGTTACTCAGTCTGAAATGAATAGGAAACCAAAGTTTTCTGGTGTCTGAAAAGTCCCTTCTGAGCAAATGCCAATGTGTAGTGTCCTTACTCTTATTTTTCTAAGAACCCTCATCTGGACTATACAGAGCATGAATGACCATTCAAGAGTTGTCCTATGAATATGATCATTATGTTGAGAATCACTGCAGAGGTGTACTATTAAAATAAACCTTTCTGTTTGGGAAGTTTCCTTATCCTGCCAAAAATTAATGACTTGTCAAAATAGCTGTAAGATGTGAAAAATGAATCAGATGCACAACTGTTTCTGTAGCCATCTAATTCTTAATTTACTTATTTGTTTATTTATTTAGTATTTTCTAATAAACGCAGATGGTGACTGGCCTTAAGACATAAGAAAACTGCAGAATGCATTTGCTATGTAACTGTAATATCTCTTAAATTAAAAGACCTCACTTACAGACAAAACTGTGGCTGCCCCATTCAAACTGAAAGCAGATGCCGTCGGTAATATTATGAACGAAGCACATATTATGATTAGTACGCTGCCAGATACTCTTCACATCTTTAAACATATCCAAGATTACATGGAAACAGAAGTAGGGATGTACAAGAGACAGTGGAAATCTGTAGTGATAACCAGCATAGATATTTCAGAATCAGTCTCCATAGCACTTCCTTAACCAGTTCATAAATGGTTTAAGCATTTAGTTCTGAGGTTAAGCCTACGGGTTGTTAACAAACTTCATCCTGCATTTAATGCCTTCATCTTCTGTTTGCATACTGTATAATTATGAGCAAGTCAGTTCACAAGGCAGAACTCATAGATATCTCTGATAAACAATTCTTGAGTGCAGTGGGCTCACATGGTTAACAAACAAACAAACAATAAATAAATTAAATAAACATAGTCATATAAGAATCAAACTCAACAAGGTTTCCTTAACCCCCTTCATAAGTTCAGTTATATGAGAATCAGACTCAAAACCACATCTCTAACCCACTTCATAAATACAACTGTATGAGAATCGAACATTGTACAACTTGCCTCCTGTCGTCTTAATGGCAGAAGCATTAACTTTAGACTGCCAGCAGGCTTGAACAAATGGAATGAGTGCTTTTCTTTTTGGTCAGAAATAACAAACCTGCTTCTTACTTGTCATTAAATAAATAAGAAAGAAGACACCAGGGCTTGTTGTGAGGGCCAGATTTTGACACATGCCCAGAGTAGTCATGAGGAATGATCTTGAATGACAGGTATCACACAGCCACTAAGGTATAGCAGTAACATCCATGTAGTGAATGAAGTGCTTGGATTATGCTTCACTATCTGAGAAAAAGATAAACTGGTTAACAGCTTCCCTTCAGGTTTATTAGAGGGAGACCAGATTGTAGAGGCTCTTAACAATTGTTAAGCACCACCCCCCCATCCAGTGCTGTTATGATCAGGACTTTGACTAAGAACTAACACAGAACAGTGCTGACTAAAAAAATAACAGTGGCAGAAGATAAAACAGCTTTGCTCCTGCCTTGCTGCCCATACCTCTCAACTCTTCCTGTGTTGTAGCATGTTTTTCTCTGCCCTTTTTATTTATTTATTTTTTTTGTCTGGGAAATTACTGAGGATTATACTCACTAAATAATGCTGGACATTGCAGTTTCACACTTTTTATAGTTTAGGAAATGCAAGCATAGGAGCAATATTTTAAAAGGAAGCTGAAAGGTATCTTGCTGTCTGTTTAACAATACTAATTGCGTTAGTAGCACAGAAAAGAAAAACGTCCATGCACTACTAAGAATTATGGTTATGTCATCTTTCACAACCTTTTATTATGTGTCCTTACCATGGATACCAAAGAGATTCACCTCAAGCTACACTCCTGGGTTGATTTTCTTGGCATTTATGTTATGAACACATAATAAACTGGTTATGACTAGAAGCCCATTCATAATTTCATACTTTCCTATGTAGGCTATGGAATGGTGTGATTATGGTTTAAAAGTGGGAAAAAGACAGGCTTGTTAAGCACTTTTCTGGCATTAGAAAGGGGCTTAACAAGCTTTTATTATGCACTTGTAAGTGCTGTCAAGCTTCAGTCTTGTGCTAGAGCATAACAACATCCAGTGCTGGCCACCACAATGCAGAACAGAAATTAAAAGAGCTTTAAAAGCTGTTAGACACTTCACTCTGACACACTATTAAACAAAAAGTGTGTCAAAGTAAAATATATAACAGCTTTTGAATCTGTTAGATCCCAAGAAGTACACCATTTTTGTGCACTTTCTTTGTGGCAGTTCTAAATATTTTATGGCTTTCAAAGCTATAAAACATTTAGCAACTCCTATGCTTTTTCTTAATGACAGACTCAAGGCAGTCAGACTCCAGTGTAATGACAGGGCAGTATTCATAATCTCAGCCTATTCCCCACAGCAGTGTTGTGATAGTGAGGAAAAGAGTGCATTCAGACAGCAGTTGCAGGACCTACTAGATAAAGCAGGACAACATGAATTGGTGTTGATAATGGGTGACTTGAATGCACATATCAGGACAGACAGAATAGGCTATGAGGACTGCCTAGACCCACATGGGTGGGGCAACAGGAATAAAGAAGGAGAATCCATTCTAGACTTCTGTCTGGCAAATGGCTTGATAGTAGCCAACACATGGTTCAGAAAGAGAGACAGTCACAAGATCACATACAAGAGTAGTCAACATGCAACTCAGGTAGACTTCCTCCTAGTAAGAAAAAGGCACCAGGGTGGAATCCATGCTTGCAAAGTCATCCCCAGTGAAACAGTCAGCCCACAGCATAAACCACTAGTTGCCACAATCAGCTGCAAGCAGTGATCAGTGAAGACTCTAAGGTCAACAGAAACCAGGCTGAAGACCTGGAAGTTTACAGTAGAGAAAGTACAACAGTTCAAGGAATTACTCAGGGTGCTAGCACCCCAAGAAGAAGAGGAAATAGGTGGAGTTTAAGAAGAATGGCAACACCTAAAAACAGCATGTGTTAGGAATGCAGAAAAGATATGTGGCCGAGCCAGGTATGGAAATAAGGTACGTAAGGAAAGCTGGTGGTAGAATGCAGAAGTCCAGGAAGCCATTAAAAGAAAGAAGGAGTGCAGGAAGAAGTGGGAGACTGAAAAGATGACCAGGCTAGGAAGGACTACTGGTTGGCTAACAAAGAAACTAAGAAAGAAGTTGCAGTAGCAATGAATAGGACATCACAGGCACTGTTCCAACTTCTGGAAAGTGACTCAGTAAAGGACACAAAGAAACTATATCAGGTTGCAAGGCAAAGAAAGAAAGATAAAGAAGATAGTCAGACACCCTTCATAAGGGATGCCAGCAACAACCTGCTCACCAGTCCAGTGGACATCAAAGGCAGATGGAAGACGTGTTTCCAGCAGCTTCTGAATGAAGAAAACCCCACAGAAGCTGTACTGCCCCAGAAACAGCCTACAATGAGAGAAGAAAAGGAGCCCACCCTAGAAGAAGTAAGAACAGCATTAAGGAAGATGAAGTCAGGGAAAGCAGCAGGCCCAGATGAGGTCACAGCAGATATGATAAAGATGTTGGGTGAGATAGGGGACAAATGGCTCCTAAGGGTACTAATAGCAGTGTGGCGAAAAAGGTGTATCCCAGATGACTGGAGAATAAGCATACTCATACCAGTGTACAAGAAAAAAGGGGACATCCACAACTGTGGGGAGTACAGAGGTATCAAACTCCTATCACATTGCATGAAAGTTCTGGAGAGGGTAATTGATAAACGGATACATGGAGTAGTAGAATGTAAGATGGGAGATGAGCAGTTTGGATTCAGATCAGGATGCAGCACAATCGACCAAATGTTTGCATTGAGACAGATACTTGAGAAGAAGCTAGAGATGAGGAGATAGTCCAACTGGGCATTCCTAGACTTGGAGAAAGCATATGACAAGGTCCCAAGAAAGCTGATCTTGGCAGTACTGTGGTGGTTTGAAGTCCCAGAAACATTGGTAGAATAAGTTCTGGCCATGTACAAGGACCCAATGACTCAAGTACGAACAGTGTTAGGCCTCACAGAGGGGTTCCCAGTGGGAGTGGTTGTACATCAAGGTTCAGCTCTGAGCCCATCGCTGTTCATACTGGTGATGGACTACAGTATCAAACAGGTTGGAGGGGACAGGTCAACAAAGCTGCTGTATGCAGACAATGTGGCAGTACAGGCAGACTCTGAGCTAGAACTTCAGCAAAGTATAGGAGAATGGAATGCAAATCTGAAGGCATACAGGATGAAACTAAGCACAGATAAGATGGTGGTCATGGCAGCAAATTGGAGAAATCAGAAGAAGCTGAGAATAGAGATAGAAGGGAAGATATTGGAACAGGTAAACAGCTTCAAGTATCTGGGAGGAGTAGTTGAGGAGAAGGGTAGTCTGACTGAAGAGGTTAAAGCTAGAATCAGAGGGGCTGTAGCCAACTGGCATAGAGTATCAGGTGGAGTCTATGACAGAAGAATGCCAAAGAAGCTGAAAAGTGAAGTGTACAAGACAGTGGTGCGACCAGTACTACTGTATGGTACAGAAACCTGGGCAGTAAAGGCAGAACAGCTGAAGAAGCTAGAGGTGATGGAAATGAAGTGCATGAGAAGGGTGGTAGGATGCACACTGTGGGACAGATGAAGAAATGAGGACATAAGAGCAGAAGCCAAAGTAGCTCCAATTGCAGGAAAGATCAAAGAAAACAGATTATGGTGGTTTAGGCACATGTGTAGAAAAGTAGAAGACAATCTCATGAGGAAGACTTGGGACAGACAGGAAGAAGGTAAGAGGAAGTGAGAACATCCAGTAAAGAGGTGGATGGATTGTGTGAAAGAAGATCTGCGACAGTCAGGCATAAGCGATGAAGAAGGCAGGAGTGTGGCACTGAAACAAGAACGTTGGCAACATTTAACACGATACCCTGACCCCGTGTAGAAAAATGGAAAAACGGGGGCTGATGATGATGATGATGATGCTTTTTCTGCCAGTACTAGTACATAGAGCAGATAAAGTTCCATTCCCTACAAAGAATTTTGATCAGCCGTCTGTGATCAAAAGTGTTACTTTCAGATATTAAAATGAAACAAAATCTGGAAGAGTTTGGATTTTTGCTTGGAAGTGTTTATATAGATATTTTTATACCACAACTAGACTCCAGAGAATTTTTCCTGAGTTAGATAGCAAATGTTGGATGTGTGACAGGGAAGAAAGAGATAATTGGGAGCATATTGTCTAGGAGTGTAGTGAGCTGGCAGACTTTAAGGATTCCCTGCAGGATGCACTGTCAGAGATGCAAAGTGAGCAGATTGGTGTGAAGAGGGAGATGATTTTTCTGAGCTGTGATACAGAATCGGAATTGCCTAGAGATGGTAAAGCCTTGCTGTCTCTAATTATGGTGGCTGACAAAAACAACAATTACTAGAAAATGAAAATCAACATCTAAACCAATTATATTAGAAGTGGTGACTATGGTAACAGAGGTAAAACAACTGGAAGTGGGATATTTAGAAAAAGGTAGGAGCAAACTACATAGGAAAAAATGGGAATTGTGGGAACAATACATGCAGGGGAGGAATAAGGTTTAAAAGAAGACAGGATGTAAATGATCTATGCAATGTTTGACTGAAAATAATTGGGTAGATTATAAGTGATGTTTGCAGCTGCTAGTGTGTCAGTATGGTTTGTGATGTAAAATGCTTGCAACTAGGATTGTGTCGGTGTGGTTCGTTTTCATTTATATAAATGTATGATTGCTTATGTCATAAGTGACAGTTTAATAAAGATGTTTCTTATAGGTTCATAGGTGTTTACTAAGCTAATGACCACAAGGGCCTTTTTAAGCCTAGTCATGCATCCCAAATCTCTGACAAGTTCTGATACCCTTGATAAGTGTAAGCATACTCCTGGGAGATGAACCATTTGCAGGTTACCTGTTTGCATTAGAGACATAGGTGCCAAGCCAGGGATGAATTTCTGGTTTCCCATCCAATTGTCCGAACTGCACTTGAATTGGGTTAGGGAGAAACTCTGCTTCACATGGATGGGGAGTATGTTCCATAGACAGGGTAGTCTCTGGGATACATACCTATCTCTCCAGCAGGTACCATTTATATCACAAGCAAGGTTTAAGTTTTTAGAACAGGTAATTCTGCTATTGTTGTTTTGTGGATATGCAGGAGGTGCATTAGAGTGGGGTCTGAAAATGCCCTGTATGACAGGCATAGAGCTCCCCTCAAAAGCCTGTAGGAGAGAGAATACAGGGCAAGGGCCTTGTGGAGGTCTGCACAGGACATATTAATTACACTATGTATTCTTTTAGTGAGGAACATTTATGGACATAAAGACACCACTGCCAGGTATTAAACCCTGGACCTTTTGGACTACAATCAGAGAAAAACACCACTACACCAACTCAGCTCTCAGCTTTGTTTAAAAAAAAGGGACAGGAATTTAATAATTTATATAATGTTGCTTAGGTTATATAATATATAGCAATATATGTGAAGCATAATATTTGTTAATTCTGGCTTGTTAATACAGTTTGATTATTTTTATATATAAATGTAAATGTGCCTATGTCACAAGTGATTATTCAATAAAGGTGTTTAAAAAAAATCATCTTGAATTTCTTGACATCAGTTATCTTGAACACATAATAATTGATTCTGACTGGAGACCTGCTTGAATAACACAGGCATCAGCATTTTAATTATATGTCATATTTAAATTAGATAGCTTAGGTAATATAATCATGAATTTTGTTCTGCATTTTACTTGTGAAGTGCTAATGTTCATATTTCTGTCTTGATTCTGTTTATCATTACTTTTGTCCCATTCATTACTTTGTCAAGTTGAAAGAGGTTTGGTTAATAAAAAAAATATTACTAGAATATCAGTGTTTGGTTGATTATGTTTTTGATCCATACATATTAATAAGTAGTAAAGCTTTTTGCAGGTATGGAAATTATTATGTCTCTGGGTGGGACAGTAGTACAGTAGAAGCTATTGCATCACAGAGTTTCGTTCTGTAGATTGGTTCCAAGCTGAAATACCTTCTTTGAGAAGTCTGCATGTCCTCTGTGTGATTTGTGTTCTTGCCAGGTGTTCAGGTTGTCTCCCACATCTCTAAAGCAGTCAACAGGCAAATTAGCAATCCCAAGTGCCCAATGATGAGCATGTTATGAGTGAGTGAATCGATGCATTAGTGTGTGCACGTGTATGTTTGCATACGTGCGTGCCTAAGTTTCTGTGTATGTGTATATACAGAATGCATGTGTGTGTGTGTGTGTGTGTGTGTGTGTGTGTGTGTGTGTGTGTGTGTGTGTGTGTGTGTGTGTGTGCGTGTGTATTTTGTGACATATGTCCTATCTCGCTTCCCATGAGACTGAACTGGATAATGAGGTAATCAGACAATGCATGAATGTGTGATATTTTAAAACTATGTGTATGCATGTAAAGATCTATCTAATGAGAGAGAGAGAAAGATAGATTGGATAGATAGATAGCTAGATAGATATATATATAGATAGATAGATAGATAGATAGATAGATAGATAGATAGATAGATAGATAGATAGATAGATAGATAGATAGATAGATAGATAGATACTGTAACATATTAACTGGTATATGCAGAATGGGTCTGGGACTAATGAGCGAACGGCCGTTTCACTGAATCTGAAATGGGCGTGGATACTTACGTGAAAGTGCTTTTCACCGAAGATGCACTTTCGCGTAAGTATGCCTGGAGTTAAAGGGAGTTGTGGGGGAGTGACTATTGCAGAGATCGTACTACGGTGCAGTTAAGGGAATTTTTCCCTTTTCCCCACTGTAGTGTGATCTCGGAGTGAGAATAGTAAAGTAGGGAGGGGGCACAGCCCCCCACATTGGGGGTGCAGGGGGCTTGCCCCCCTACATAAATGCTTTTTTATTCTTTTTTAATGTTTTTTTTAACATGCTTTAACGAAGGTGCCTTTTCGGTAAAAGCACTTTTGTTAAAGTGTGTTCAGGTAAGTTGGATTTGGACTGTTGAACTTTTGTTCAGCAGTGCTAGATCCATGCAGAATATGTGTATAAAAGTGCATGTTGAATTTCGAAAATGTACTTTTAAGTGCACCTAACTATGGAGTATGGGAAGGGTAACCTACCAAACTACAGGGTACGGGAAGGGTAACCTATTGAACTATAGATTATGGGAAGGGTAACCTTCCAAACTATGGAGTATGGGAAGGATAACCTACTGAACTGTGGAGTATGGCAAGGGTAACCTACTGAACTATGGAGTATGGGAAAGGTAAACTACCGAACTACAAAATATGGGAAGGGTAACCCACTGGTCAATGAAGAATGAACACTAGAGCTTCAGTTGCCAAAGGGTCAGAAAGATAATGCTCAGAATTCCTCTATATGAAATCAGTGTTGGTGAATTGCCCCAGCAATGATGCCTTTTGTGGGGAGGATTTCTCCCTTCTTTGAGTCAGTGCAACTTTGGAGGTGGAATATATAAGATCAGGGGATGTGGAGGATTTTTTTTCAGACAGTGCAGTTTGGGAATTCTGATCCAAACTGCATTCACTCTAGTCCATTTAAAGTAGATGTAAGTGGAAGCATGCTGATAGTAAATAGCTAAATAATGTCTTAATTGTCAACAAATGTTCAGTATAAAGGGTTGACCTGAAAACATTAAACCAGAAAGTTAGTTCCTCACCTGGACAATTCTCTGAAGGAAGATCCTGGAAGCATGGAGTGGGAGAATCCAGGCAAGGATAACCTTTCATATGCACCTTGTACCTGCTTATAGAAATGGACACTACATCTGGAGGATGACTGCTGCCTTGGACCTCCTAGCTTTCATAAGACAGCCTGTATTGTGAAGAGGCTATGTCAACTGATAACTGTTTATGGAAATGAAGGTACTGTATTTGCTTTATTTCAAACTGGCAGCCAAGAGGGCAGATATTTACATGCTAAGTGAAAGGATTAAATAATCCCATTATTTATATGATAGTGTATCAATCTGGACTTATATATGGGTGTCATTACTTTAGTCTGTAAATGCACTGATTGTGTACCAACATTTGTGTTTTAACTTTCACTGGAGGTGAAACTGCTTGAATTATATTACAGTCAAACTTCAGAAGATCGACTGTAATTTAATTCTGGAGTTTTCCCCTTTCTCTGCAGTTGTGCAACTGTCAAGTTAGTTTATTTAAATTTGTGGGAGGAGGGCAAAGATCCCCCACATAAAAGCAAAGCTTTTCATAGCATTTGGTGATGGCAAATTTTTAAATTTACAATCTGTTACTTTAAGATGCTTTTTTGTTTAAATCAGAATGTTCATTGTTGTTCACTGATGACTATGTTTTCCATCAACCAAAGTTCATTAGTGATTATTAAGATTACACACACACACACAAACACACACACACACACACACACACACACACACACACACACACACACACACACACACACACACACACACACACACACACACACACACACACACACACACATCACACAAGCCATAAGGTTATGTTATTATAATTATTATTATATCATTATAAGTTAAGTGATGCTAATATATTAGATTAGAAACAAGGTTATGTTTTATCAGAGTGCTTTAATATGCTTAGTGGACTCCATGTAATCTGAGTTTAAAATACAGGCAATCAGAGCAGTGCTGCAATGGTTATCTTGCTTTTTTGAGCTGAAACATTAATTTTGCACTTTATGGTTGTGCATGCCTAGCTTTCAAATGAAAGAGAAGATATAGTTGCAAAAAATAACTTGGCTGCACTCAGGATGGGTACTTATTGGTGCTAAACTGGGGGGGGGGGATTTGTGGTTACCCTTCCATTTATCCAAGGTATGCTTAATTAAAATAAAAAGAAGTTCTCTGCTTTACAGTGGAAGATGGTACCACAGAAGTGGTATTCTTTGTGGTACATACTCATCCTTCTAGCAAGTTCTGTTACTCTTGCAAAAGAGATTGAGGGTGTCTATGGTATATTCTCAAAACAGGATTACAGTGAATGCCATTTCGACGACACATAAAGAATGAAACACATGAACAGCAAAACCCCAGATCAATTTTTTTTCCTAGGGAAAAAAATTGGTAGACCAATAACACAAAACACACAAGTTAAAATATTTAAAAGTGTGGGACTTCGACCCCCTCCCCACCCCAAATGTGGGAGACTTCCCCCTCCCACTAACAAAATATACCAACTCTGAGAATGCACTACAGTGGGGTAAAGGGCAATGTCATGGCTCAGGTCAAGCAAATTTTTTCCCTAGGAAAAAATTTGCTGACCTGAACTTTCACTATTATTGCATTTCACTTTTTGTGTCATCAAAACGTCATTCATTGTAATGCCATTTTGACAATATAATATAGACCCAGTTGAGGTCCCCTGTTTCAGAAACCACTGGATATCGGATCTGGAATAGGTTTGAATGAATAGGCTCTGTTGAGGCTCTATATATGAGGCACAGAATATCTGCTTGTAACCTGTGTAGAACCAAGAAGAGAGGCAAAGCATTGTCATGGTTTGCACAGTTTTTATGATTTAAGCCCTTGCTTTCTTTAGTGAGGAAGCATAGTGCTCATTACAGCTTTGACAAATGTTCAGTCAGCTACATACCACAAGTTATAGCATACTCAGTGATCGGCCTAATGAATGCTAAGTACAAAAGAACAATAATGTCACTGGATTTGGAAGCTATACCATTCAATATAAGCTGTGCAGTGAAAAATTACTGGCTTACAATAGTGGATAATGAGATGATTGGAGGACAGTTCATTGTCAACATAGGGTCCCAGATCTCTAACTATGGAATCAGTTTTCAGTGAAGTTTTGTCAATGCGGTAGTTACAAAGGGAGTCATACTTGCTGAATGATACAATTTGCATTTCTTGGCATATAGTTTCGGTCCATGATTTTGGCACCAGCTATTTGTTTGGGATAGGATCATGGTGTCCACTGGAAAGTCTATGAAGGCATCAAGTTTGCAGTCATCTGTAAACTTGGTCAGCCGCAATCCCTAAACGTTAGGTTTGACCTCTGAGAAGTAAAGGTCAAAGAGAAGTGGCTGAAGGACTGAACCCTGGGGCATTCCTCTAGAAACAGGTCTTTCAGAGAAGGTAGAGCCACCTGCATTTACTTCCTGCGTTCTATTTCTGAATCAACATGCTATCCAGAAACTTACACAAGGGTTATCCTTCAGCTGGGGCATTTTATCTAGGATGCTATTGAGTGTAGAATGGTGTTGTATACCTTTGTAAAGTCTATTTAGGCTGTGTGCACTGACATGCCCTCATCCATTGCCTCAGTGACTGTTCTGAAGAAGTCAACTAGGTTGGAGTCAATAAACTAATGTTCATGATGACTCCCCTGTCCCTCCACTTCCATGCAGCATGCAGCATCCCATGTAACAGAAATAAGAAGAGTGCAGTATGAGACTTCAGTAGGATGTTTTTTGACTATAAATGCAATTCAGTAGTGAGGGGGCAAATTGTATGGGTGCATATGGTGCCTAATTTAACTGAAGTAACTGAAAGCATTATGGCCAATATAAAAAAGCCCTATCCAGCATGGGTAAATGGGAAATAGAGCCATAGACTGATATAATGGTGAGAATGAGGTGGGGGACAAAACTATACATAGAGTGCGCATGAAAAGTGGTATAGTTATAGTAATAAAATAAATCAGGCAGGTAGTTTACAAAATACAAGCTATGAAGTGAGTGGAGGGATGCTAATGAGAAGATAATTTACTGGTGGTAAACAGCCATATTACACACAGAAAAGCAGTAGAAGGGGGAGACTGAGAAAAGATAGCTGCTAGAGAGGACTGAAGACATAGCAGAAGGGTCCTCCTGATTGTGCTAGTAGACAGATTACATTCTACTGCTTGCAATCTGATTGCAACCGAATAGAAAACACACAATTAAGGGACTGCATAGGTCATATCAGTCCACAGTGCAGCTTGTTAGAGAATACCTTGGTCAGTTCAGAGTGGGGAGGGCCCAGTAATGGAACATCTTGATGCTTCATTGTTGCACTGCTTGCTTGAATGGATCACATCACTGGGGATTTCATTAAGAATTATGGTGGCTAGATTAGGAAGGTTGAATCAATAAATCACTGCTGATTCAAGTTTTATCCAACTTTTAACCACAGAAAATACAATTTAATAGTCTGTACTGGTGTACTTTTTGCATCTGGTACATAATATCTAAATTACCCAAAACATCATCCACTCATTTCTTAATTCCTTTAGCAATTAACTTTACACAATGTTCTTGACATTCTTCATTGTAGACTTGTTTTTCCTGTTTATTAGTGGGGGATGTAACTCACTTTGGTTAGCTTATATATTTTTTCTGCCGTAACACAGGACTGTATGCATCATTGCAAAGTTTTGCATCTTATTTGTTACTGAATCTGACACTTTGATTTCTGTTACATCTCAATCAGGTAATTTGTGCTTCTTCCCAGTCACATCCCCCTTTGGTTGCTTGCTGGCAGTTGTTAGTCTTCTCATTATAGGCCCCATTCACACTACTCCTGGTCCTTCCTCACTAACCTTCATCTCTCTACATCAAAACAACAAAGTTAGGTTGCAGCTTCTGTGATCTCTCACTGAGGTTATGTCCATTCTTACCAACCTAAAACTTTCACAAACACAAATCTATGTTTTTGTCTACCAACCTCACTTCCTTCTTTCTCTACCAGTCTTAGCAATTCTCTCAGTTAAATCCCTGAACAGACACATACTTGCAACATTCTGACATAATATGTTGTATCTCTGCTTTTATCCCCTCATGATTTAGTTTCTTAATCACCCTCCAAGTAAAACTCTCGGTATGGTTAGGCAGGTTCTCACCCAATCCAGTGGCATGCTCATTGTCTCAGCTCCACATTTACCTTCCCAACAAAGCTCTCCATATCTACAACTTGCCCTATAAAACTCAAACATGCACCCTTACCACCCCATCTGCTTTAAAGAGGCCTAAAAATGGTCATCTTTAACAAAACATAAGATATAACTTTCAGGATACATATGACTAAATCCAAAACATGTCCAATTAACTTTCTAACTACACAGGGAAATTCGGTTAGCCCACTTATTCCCAATATTTCTGAATATTCAATCATCTGTCCCTGTACTAAGTCTTGTTTATTTGTTGGTATGAATTTAATTCTCTACTGTGAGTGTTTTTACAACCACTAGTTTTGAAAAGAAATAGGAGTGCAAATAACACTGGGTCTTTTATGGCTCCAAAAGTGAGACATAGTTATGACAGTGGCCAGTGGGCTACTGACTATATGGAGATTTGTATTAATCTATTGGTATAATTGAAGTATTTAAGTATATATGTGTTAATTTATTCATTTACTTATTTACTTCATAGGTAGGTACTAGGCTATTGACCCAAGGGCCTAAGTAAGCCTAGCCAACAAGGTTCCCTGGATTATGCCACCTGAGAAAGTTATTTTCCCGTGCCCCTGAATAAACAGCAATTGCAGGTCTTGAACCCAGGACCCTGAACACCCTAGCAACCACAATTTACCACTAAGCCATCAGAGCACCCCTATTTATTTATGTTTTGGTTAAAAGTCATTGAAACCCTTCAGGAGGATTGCTATTACACTACCTTAGAACACCTAATGCAATCGGACTTGCCACAGTTAGGGTGAGAGCAGACTGTTGAGTCATGTTACCAGTGAGTGGATGACAACATCTAATTGTAATAGTCAGGAGATGAGGGAGACTACTGCAGAAGACACTGAAGATTTATGAATGAAGTATTTAGAGTAATACTCTGAAATTAGGTTAGATGGTAGCTAATTTTGCAGTGCTTAATGAAAGGCAAATTAGGCTTGTCAAG
Source organism: Protopterus annectens (assembly GCF_019279795.1). Lineage (NCBI taxonomy): Eukaryota > Metazoa > Chordata > Ceratodontiformes > Protopteridae > Protopterus > Protopterus annectens. Next base: position 543,938,209 of record NC_056732.1, on the reverse strand, counting down.
AATGATAAATAGTGGAGATTCACCATTTGGTTATTACTTATCTACTACTAGTGCTGGGCTTACCACAGCTACACTCAATTAAGAATCAAGGTATCCCTCAGCTTAGTATCTCACTAGGATCAAAACCTCAGCAGCAGTAATCCCTAAAAAGCAGTTTCCAGACTTCCCAGTGATTAATAGCTTTTAGGAAGGGTGAAAAATAATGTCCCCATGCTCCTTGTCTCTCCAGGATAAAACAGAAGCACTAATCCTAAGCTGATCCCTGAGATGTGGTTTGTGGATTACCAGTAAATGATAGCAGTGACCAGATGCTTGTGATTTTAAAAGAAGGATGGAAGAAAATGGATTTATACCCAATGTATTGTGGTGGGCACCAAATAATGAATATATGAAAGCGAGAGCATCTGACATTTTAACAGTTAAGGGGAGGGGAATGCCTTTCTAGTATGAAAAGATAAAATGAGACTGGGAAGTGAGACTTGGCATATTGGTTAAAGTGTTTACTTCACAGACACAAAGTACAAGTTTTACTCTCACCTTTGAGGGAAATTGGCTAGACTTAAAATGGAACTCAAGGGCAGCTAGCCTAGCTCTTGGATATGAACAGTTTATGAGCAGTGACTTACAAAATTAAATGTACAGAAGGGGAGTCTCCCTCAAGAACTTCTGAGTTTTATAACACAACAGTCTCACAACAACTGCATTCACAAGTCAATGTCAACTCCAAAAGATTAAACCTTTTCTTGTTTTCCTTACATTAATTAATAAATGTTACTTTTTAGCTCCTCCCAGAGACCACCTAGCCTTAATTTCTTTACAGTCAGACCAGAGAAAATAAAAGAAATGCTTGATAACCTTCCCTAAACAATTACAAAAGTCCACAATAAAACCCTTTTTAAAATAAAACAAATATAAAACAAACAAACTTAAGCTAAATCAAGCTGCAATAATAATAGCAAAAGAATTGAAACAATTTAAAACTGCAAACCTTAAATTCAGAATTGCAGAGTAGTCTGACAACAGCAACAGTCACAGCTCACTTTGTATAAATCACTCAGGTTTTTTTAATGGGTTGATAATACATCTGCACTTTGTAGGGTTACCACCTGTCCCACTTTGCGAGGGACAGTCCCTCTTTGGGCAGTTGTGTCCTGCAAAAAAAAAAAAAAAAAGAAAAAATGGCAAATATCCTGAGATTTTAGGGCAAAATTATTTCCTAGATTTTATGCAACAGTTACATAAAACAGTTTTTCTGTATGTGAAACACCTAAATGTTATAAAAAACAGAATAAGCAAGTAAAATGCTATAAGAATAAGCTTTTATTTTAGGCAAAAAAGTGAAGTTCTGTCCTTTGTACTGGCCATGGGTATGTTTTGGCCTGCAAAATCTGATGTTTGTGCCAAAAATGTCCCACTTTGGGCATTTGAAAAAGGTGGCAACCCTAACTTGTTCCCTAGTTCACATTTAGTCAGTAACTCATGGTCCCAAACTATTTAAGAGCATTCATTCATTCCCTGTTGGACAAACAACGTATTCAAACTACAGACCATTTCTTTTTTACCAGCAAAATTAAGGTGATGGCTGACAAGTGAATATTCATCTCAGTAAATTCTAGAAAGGAACTAAGGCTGAAGAAAAAATTCCAGTGCATTTTAAAAGCACATTACAACACATTGATCACCAATCTTTTGAAGAAGCAGTGGGCTAGCTAATAAAGCATCGGGGAAAGAATTTCATATAACTACATTGACATATGTTGCATTTCAAGTTAATGGATCCCATGTGCAAAAATGGGAAAAAGGAGGTGTGGATGGATGGGTGGATGGAAGGATTGTCTAGCTTGATTGCCCCCCCCCAACTCAGCCATTTATTTACAAATGTAGAGGATTCAGAAGAAGAGAAAATTAGCAGCATCCATATGGAAAATTAATTTTGAGTGGGGCAAGACCTCTCTTAATAAAGCAGACTATATATTTACTATTTTTTACAAATGCACAGAAGCCACTGGAAGAACAGGAGATATACACCATTCACACTGGATGTGTCATAGAGAGCGGAAGACAGCTTCTTTTAATGAGGTGGGCATTTATTAATTTGTTGTTATCAGAAGAGGAACATAGGAACTGTAGTACAGTGGAAACTTTCTTGATAAGATACTACTCATAAGCATAGACAGATCCATCAAACAAAATTAACTGGCATCAGTCAAATTCAACAGTTGACTGCCCTGATGATAGGGTCTTAATTCCTTTTAGGCACATGTTTATTGAGGATGGGTAGCAGGTACTAATGTAGACAAGAAAGCCTGCTGCTATAAAATCATATATTAGCAAATGGAAAATGTTTTCTATTTGGTGCCAACAACATAACCAGCCCCCATTCTGGGCTAGTTATTCATTGTTTCTATAATATTTGTGTGAGTTGCTATCCTATGGCCTTTCTTATTCCTCTGTTAGGGTTCATTTATTGGCTAATTCAGTATGTTTGCCCATCGATCCTGCTCCTTCAATGCAGTCTCATGTCAAAATATTTTTGAAAGGGGTTTGCATAAGAGAACTGCAAGAAAACTGGTGTCCCCTCCTTGGGATTTTAATTTTGTGTAAGAGAAGCTAACACTTGTCCCATCTGAACCAATTAATCTGGCTGACTTGAGGTTCCTAATGTGGAAAATAGTTTTACTGATTACTCTGGCCTCTGCAAAAAGGGTATCTGAGTTTCAAGCTCTTACAGTGAATCAACCCTATCTCATTTTCCACAGGAACAGGGTTTTCTGAGAAGTAATCATTTTATGCCTAAAGTGGCATCTGAGTTTACCACTAAGGTATCCATATCCCAGTTTTCTTTCCTGAACCTAAAAATGAGGGAGAAAGATACTCCATACCTTGGATGTCCACAAACAACTTAGGTACTATTTTACAGACCTAAATCTTTCAGATCTTCGGATCAATTTTTCTTTTCTTATGAAGGTAAGAAGAAGGGACAGCCAGTGTAAAAACAGACTATTTTGAAATGGTTGTCTAAGGATTACCTTTTGTTATACGCATCATAACAAATCTATTCCAGGCAGGGTCACTGCCCAATCTACCAGGACCTTGGTTTTATCTGGCTTTTTGAAAAGGGTTGGATTCTAGAAGTATTGTAGAAGCTGCTACTTGGTCCTTTGTACATGCTTTTACAAAGCACTATAAGCTTGATTCCTTCTTTAGTTCCACATCAAGCTTTGCTAGGACCATTCTCCAGGACCTCCTGGGCTCTTGTCCTTCCACCGCCCAAATGTAGCTTGCTATGGTAATCTACCCATATAGCAAAGGTTACCGTAGCAGTGATCAGTATGATGAACATGGTACAGTTGTATAAGTAAAACTCATAACAGTAGATGTTTAATCACTGCTGCAGTAGCCACTTTCTCCTTCCATCCCCCTTATTTTTTTTTCAGTGTTTTTTTTTATGCTGGGTATGGACATTTAATTTTTGTTGTTCTTAGTATAATTTTTCAGGGCTCAGCTTTCTTCTCTCTGCTGCAGGAAAGCTCTGAATCTATTCTTTTAGTCAGCTCGGCTTGAGCTGTCTGACAGTTGGACACATGGAAGGTGCCCTGAAGCTTTGAATGTCATCCCATACATCTATGTCTACTGCAGCAGTGATCATTCGAGTATCATTTGTTATGGCAAATTTCAGTTACTTAACTTTACTATCTTCTTCTGACAACAATATAGTTTTGCAGCCTTGTTTCCTATTCCAGGTGAGTGATGACTGCAGATGACAGATATAGTATGTGCTCACAGATTCTTTTGACTGTTCAAGAACACATCAGGAAATACATTAATTTAAAGGTTTGCATTTTTATTAGAAACCTAATCTTAATGTAATCCATATTTAAAGCAATAATGCCAAAAGGATTTATTTCTCACAGCCTTGAAATTAGAGACTTTCCTAAAACAAAATGTACATACAGTGATTGCTTCCATTAAAGCTAGGAATATTTGTACTATGAGGAAAGCAGAGGATGAATGTCATGTTTATTTAAAAGACTATAATATTTTCTTTAATAGATGGTAAACTCTGCAATTCTTAACTAACTACAAATTTGGTCTTTTTCTTGTTAAGGAAACACGACTCCTTGTTGAAACAGAACTATTTCATTTGGTAGATGTTATTGCCTTACAAAAGTGTACAGAATGTGAGACTGTTACAGAACACATATCCTTTCAAAGCTTTATTAAATTTGTGATGTGCTGCCCAACTCAAGCAGGATGCAATTTCCCTGTATTTTCTTTCACCTTACATCATAATGTTAATTGTAATTGATTTTGAATATACAAGCATTACTGCTACATAGCAATGCCACCAGTCTAATGTTGACATATTACAGCAGTATAGACTGGGCAATGGTGCCTATTACAGACTATTAAGTTTTGTTAACTAAAACACTACTGTTGAAGTCAGGTATTGTCAATCCTCTCAAGTGAAAATGAAATGATGAAAGCAAGTTAGTTTTTTTTTTCTTGTGGCTTTGCCATTATTTGTGAAAAAATGAGATCAGAAACTATTTAACCATTTTTTCTAACACTACATGACTATCAGAAATCTGCACTTAATAAATATAAATTCGGATAGTTGTCTAAGCACTGACATACATATTTTTCTCATTTGCTTGTTACAGATGCCAGAACTAAGAATCAAGCCTTACAATGGAATGCTCTATTTATTTCATGCTGCCAAGAACACAAGCCAAGAGGCAGCATATGTAGATTTGGAACTGAACTGTAATGTTTAATGACAATGTGACACCTTGGGGAACCAAGCTGTGAAACTAAATAAAATACGACCCTGCCCATTTTACTAGCATACTGATTCATGGGAGATTCTAGGAAACTCAAACCAGATGCTATTCAATATTGACGTATGCAACAAGGTGATCACTGCAAGGTGGTGGACCATGTAAAATTGGATATATTACTCATTGCAGTTCACAGTTTGTCAGCTGTGTTACATTCTATACTGTGAATCAACAGAGGCACAGATTCTTTATCTGCTCTCTACACCACAAACACCATAATTTGCTGCAGATTAAGACATTCTGCTCAGGTATGTACAGAATAAATTATTCTTATACAGTTACTGAGATCATAATAGACATATGCCTTTGAAGTAGGCAGACATTTTTATGCCTGTCATCTTTCATAAATGAAAGAAGTAGAACAAGGACAAGCGGACTGTAACTGCCCCTGTAAGTCATAAGGCCAGACAATGCTCCTCTACTTGTTTTGTGGAAATATTCATGATTAATGATAACTATTAGGCCTTAAGATAAGCAAAAATTCATACAATGTGTTTTGAATTATTGAATGCAAGGAAAAGTCATCGGTGTGCATTTGAAGTTGTAAACAATAGTTGACTTTAGGTATATAGGTGCATGAGGAGTAATTAACTTTTGTAAGCAAATTCCTGTATAATAAGCAGGGACTCAGATTTGTTGAGTCCATTAAATCCAGTAGCCATACATATGGACATACTTCATGTTCCAGCTGAGTTTCACAATCAGGGACTTTGTAGTTTAGTCTATCACATGGTGTTACCATAGCCTTATTCACTTTCTGATGGATGTATGTAAGATAGTAATCTCAGATCATGGTGTGATGCTTTGAAGAAACCTGAGTCATGTAACAACAAATTATTTAATGTCTATTATTCATCATCATTTGTAGGATTTCAGTGTTGTGAATGTTGGTGAGGTGGCTGAGGCCTCTAATAAGGTTTTGATGTCCTCTCTTCACATTTTGGCTCAAAGTTAAGCATGTTCTGTCCATCATATGCCATGTCAGCCATGGTATGATCTTGAACGTTGGGAATTAAGAGTGATAGGATGAAGGCTAGTGAACAGGTGGTGCTGCATTCATCTGCTAGATTATAGGCTTTTGTTGTAAAAATAGTATTCTATCTACCAGGCTGAGGTTACCCAAAAATAATCTTTGTTTCTGTCTCAGGAAATTTTGGCAGCAGCAGATAATTTAGGCGAACTCTATTAGGTGGTGTGTTGGTGTAGCAGTAACCCTGCTTTACTTCTTTGGGGTCTTTGTCCTTTGGGGTCTTTGTTTGCTCAGGCATGTGAACATGCTGACAGATACTTCGGCTTGCTTCAGTGAGATCTAGTGTTGGCCCTGTACCCTTCAGTGGATTAGAATCAGAATAAATCCTCTTCTTCTAGTTCTAATTTTGACATTTCAGTAGTGATGATTTTAGCACACTAGTTCTAGGATGCATTCAGTCTCCAGTGAATTGCAAGCATGTGACTGGTCACCACTAACCTATCTAGAACTAGACGAAGCTGTCACCTATTTTAATACAAACTTTCTTCAAATCCTAGACTCACTAGAATAAAAACCAAATCTGAAACAAACTAGGCAAAAGATACTCCTTAGAAATAAAATCTGGGCCAAATGGAGATCTACCAAATGCACAACAACCCACCTCCAATTTAAACAACTAAGAAATACCACCAAAAGGATATTCTTAGAGACAAAAAGGATTTCTTTCTACACCTTCAACAAACCAATCAACAAACCCCACAAAAATTCTGGTCTGGGATAAATAAACTTCTTCAGCCAGGTCACACTACTACTCCTGACCCTACCGGTTTCAACAATAGCAACTCCAACCTAATCCCCAATGCCTTTAATAACTATTTCACAGATGCCATTCAAACCCTAGCCAATTCTTTACCATCTCCCACTGATACCCAACCTTATAACTGCAATACTTTTACCCACCTTTCAAATACAACCTGCATCTACTTCTCTCATCTGTAAGCTTCTTCAAAAATGAAAACCTTGTACCCTTCTGCTGACCATCTCCCATCTGAATAGATTATCCCATCTCAATCCTTATTAACAGAACTATCTCTGATATGGAAAATATCCCATATCATCCCTCTGCATAAAGGAGGACCATCTACTGAGCTCTCTAACCATTAGCTAAGATAATGGAAAAATGTATTCACAAACAACTGCTTAACCACTTACTACAAAATAACCTACTGGCAAAATCCAAAACATGGCTTCAGGCCATTCCATAGCACATCTACTGCTCTTCTATCCTTTACTGACACTATATATAAAAATCGTAACAATAACTCATTCTCCTCTGCTCTATTCATTGACCTGTCAAAAGCCTTTGACATGGTTAATCATAATCTACTATTAAACAAACTAAAGGCTCACTCCCCTCATGCTCAGCCCATACAATGGTTTAGGTCTTATCTGGAAAATAGACAACAAGCAGTACTTTGGCATAACAATCTGTCTTCACTACTTCCAGTAAATATTCAATATGCTGATGACTCCACTTTAATCTGCACAGCCAAGAATATATCCTCTCTCTCCCTTACCCAAAAAACTTTTTTTCAGAACGTGGAAACTGGTTTTACAACACTCTCTCCCTCCAAAAAAAAAAAAAAAAACTACTCTTTTTACTCAACTCATACCATTCTCATTCTTTCCTTCCTTCTCTTAAACCTCTAATAAACCAACATCAACATAAACTCTACTATAAAGTCTGTTTACAGAAAACTTGGCACCTTCTATAGAATAAAACCATTCCTTACCCTCCTGCAAAGAAAAGCAATTGCCAAACCCCACCTTATCTCTACCTCTCTATGCCTCTGTATTATATATACTAACCTATCCAATAATAACCAAACCAGATACTCTTTCAACAATTACTTATCATACACAAGACCCTGTATCACCCTAACAATACCCCTATCCTCACTATCTAATTATACTGTTACTTCACAAATGTATTATTATAACTGTTCACTTGACCATTGCTACCTCTGTATTTATTCTTAATAGTTCTATGTATTGTTAACTGTCTTAATATTCAAGTATGGAGCTCTACTGAAAATGGACATATATCCAGTTAGACTAGCCCGGTCAACAAATGTAAAATAAAAATAAAATAAAAATTTGGATCCTTGTGTAACAGTGTTTGTAAAATCCTGCTTGTATGTCTTGGATCTGGCCCTTTACCAGATTACCAAACTGCCACTAATGAACTGAGTTTTTCCATCACTGTTTAAAAAATCGATTATAAATATTCTTAAGATGGCAGGTTTGGATGCTGTAAACTGATTATTTCAGAATTATCTGAAACTTCTCCTTTAATGATGAATTTCTTGAAACGGTCATCTGTGTGCATATGGATTCCTGTATGAGTGTTAGTCAGAATTATGGTTTTCAAAATAGGTATTGTACCAGAAACTAACCCTCTTGGGGTATTTAACAGTCTCCTATCAGCTAGATATCAATGTTGTTATTCCATCGTGGTTCTTTTAAATCTCGGTTTAGGATTTGTCATAGTGGACCATGCTATCTTCTGCCACCTATTATCTAGAGTGTTGTTCGGGTCTATGTTATAACAACAAATGATCAGATGATTGAATGTTATTATATTAACCCCTAAATCTTGAATACTCAAAACAGAGAACAACCAGAACAGCGATTTTTTTTCCCAGGGAAAAAAATCGCTGTTCCCAAAAACAAACAAACAAAAAAAACCATTAAACACTAAACACTAAATGAAGTGAGGGGCTTTGCCCACCCCCTCATGTGGGGGGCTGTGTCTCCCCTACTTAAATATACCAACTCCGAGATTGCACTACAGTGGAGGAAACGGCACAACCCAGACGGCCGGCCCAGTGATTTCTTTCCTGGGAAAAAATTTGTTGTTCTGACCGTTTGCTATTTTGCTGGTTCGACACTTTGTGTTCGAACTAACAGTGTTCAATCATCTAATTGTTCTCTGAACTAAAGTAGACCCTGTTGTTCAATAGTGGTTTAACTTTTTCTTGCTTGGTTATGCTTATAAGGTCATTTCTGGAGGTAATAATCCTCACCCTAATGCCTGACAAAACATGGTGAGCCAGGGTTCAACTTCTGGTCAGCTGCTGTTAACTGTTCACATGCTGCCACTAGATGTTATCCACAGGAAAGGCTTAGACTAGACAGACTGACAATACACAGCTCTAGCTTTTCTTCCCCAACATTCTATGTTGATCTTAAAAAGAAACCTCTTCAGACTTGAAACACTTATACATTTGCATGATAAACATTTTTGTGGCATTTTTGTCTCCTCCAGTTAACTACCTGCTGCTCCTTGTCCACATAGTCTAACACACCCAATTGCCAACCCCCTAAACTAAGTCCGATGCATAGTCAGGGCCAGTGATGAGATGAAGGCTTCTCGGGGAAGTGTCATAGTGCAGTTGAGGAGTGTTTTTCTCCCAAGCACCCATCCCCTTGTGCGCATCTATGCAGTCCCAAGGGAAATGTACAAAGGGCTATGCTTGTGTACTATGAATGCACTCATGTGTGATTCAATCAGAGGTCCCTCAAGGGACAACACATTACCATGCATCTGTGACATGAGCTGTGAATCAACTGCAAAGGTATTACTGAGCCCACTACCATGGGATGGGCACACCCATCCTCATGACTGTGCTATTAAACTGGTGAGCAACCACAAACGACCAGCAAAAGAGATGGTAAACCCAAGTAGTGACAAATACTTTATTAATCAAAATAACATATTGAAAATATGTCACTAAACCAGACCGGTTTCGGCCTCACAGCCTTTATCAATGGTATACAGAAATAAATTTGTTAAAAAAGAAGAAGAACTGGTTCTGGTTATATTTATACTCCTCCCTATTAGAACAGAAATTATTGGTATAGCCCAACCTAGTGTTTGGGATGTATAAATGCCCAAAAAAACTTATTTTAAATAAATAATCAAAAACAGTTCATATACAATTATGAAACCAACAGTTATACATTAAATAATTCAATAATACTATAAGCAGATATATAAAAAATAATTCCATAATACTATAAGCAGATATATGAAAAATTTTTAGAATGAATTATGTAAATTACATCTTATAATATTATAATGACCTGATTATGTAAATACAAAAATTCATCAAAGCCAAACAAGAGCTAATAAAAGTATATTCACTTAATGTAGTAATCATAGAAAGGTATTATAATAACATCTCAGTGCTGAAGTGTAAATTGGTCATCCTAGTTACTAGTATTATATAGTTCCTAGAACATATATTAACAAAACCACAAAAGTGCCACCATTCAGAAAAAAACAAGATATAACAATATACAGCATGTATTAATGGGAATAGATAGACATAGCCTCTGTTATAAATGGTCATTCAGACCAGGCGGAAAAAGTGCCCCAAGCTTTGTAATCCAGTATTGTTCTTTTCTATTCAAAATAGAGTGCCAACCCTGTTGATGGCTACGATCCCCTACAATTTTGTCAATAACCATGAACCTAAATTGTGCATTGGAATGTTTGATGGTGTGTCTATACAAGGCATTAGTTTCCTTCTTATTTCGGATGTCACTCTTATGTTCTGTCATATGTATTCGGAGGGATCTAGATGTTTGGCCCACATAAAATGATTGACACTGACATGTGGCCAAATATATGACCCATGTGGTACTGCAATTAGCAAAAACCCTGGTCTGATACACCCGTTCAGTATTAGCACTTGAAAATTCCTTCAATGTGTAGACCTGGGAACATGAACAACAATGGCCACAAGGAAAGGTACCTATGAGTCTATCTCCTGTTAAGGTGGTTTGTTGATAGATAGCTCCTCCTCCTTCCTTGTGTTTGTAGTGGGAAAACATCCCCCCCACAGTTTTACCCCTTCTGAAAGACATATGACATGTTGTGCCTAATAGTGTTCTTAATTCATCATGTGCCATCAATATATTCCAATTTGAGTTCAAAATATCCCTGACCAGCTGATGGTTCCTGCTATATGTGGTGACAAACCTTATTGTTGAGTCCTGATCCTTATTATCCAACTTTTTATATTGCAATAAAGTTTGTCTATCCAGTGAGTTACTCAATTCATTTGCCAAAGAGATATCCCTCATTTTGTATCCTCTGTGTTTAAATCTACAACATAAGTCATTCCTAGCTATTTCAAAATCCCCCCTGATGAACATATGCGTTTCATACGCATGAATTGTGATTTTGGTATATTGCGGATGGTGTGGTAAGGGTGCATGTTAGATGCATGTAACAAGGTGTTATATTGAGGGTATTTACAAAAAACTTTAGTACTTAAGGTGTGATCCTCATTGCGGTATACAGTAACATCCAAGAAGTTAATAGTGTCATAATCATATGTTACCGTAAACTCGATACCCCATACATTATCATTCAAATACTGAATGAATTCTTGTAAATATGTAATATCTGCCTTCCACACCATCCAACAATCATCTAAGTATCGTCTCCAGATGTCCATTTCAACAATATAAATATTGTGTGATAAGTCATAGATTAAACACTCCTCAAAATAGGCCATAAAAAGGTCAGCATATATAGGAGCAAAGGAAGCTCCCACTGCCGTACCTTGAAGCTGTAAAAAACACTCGCCATGGAAATAAAAGACATTTTTAGTTAGTACATGTTCCGCCATGCAGATAAGCAGTGTGTTGAAACCCGGTGGGTACATTTCATATTTTTCCAGCCAGTATTGTAGTGATTGCAGACCAGCCCAATGTGGGATGCTGGTGTATAAAGATTTTACATCAAGTGTGCACATCAACCAATCCTGTTCCAGTTGGGTATCTGCTATTATCTGAAGAAAGTGTGTCGTGTCTTTCAATCTGGCCCTAACCAATGACAATAGTGGCTTGAAATAAAATGTAAGAAAAGCTGAAAGTGGTTCTGTTAATGATCCGATACCAGACACTATAGGCCTACCCGGGGGTTTAGTAATAGACTTATGTATTTTGGGCAAAAGATATAAGATCTGTTTTTGTGGATCTTTGACAGTAAGATGTTTGACAGCGTTAATTGTTATGATACCTTGATCCTCAGCTGTCTGTAAGAAGGAATCAATTTCCTTCTTGTATACCAATGTGGGATCTAGAAACATTTGCATGTAACACCTGCGGTCTGCCAATTGTCTTTTGCCCTCATATAGATAATCCCCTGTATTCATAACCACAACAGCACCACCCTTATCTGCAGGCAGAATGGCTATATCACGATTTTGCTTAAGTTCTTCTATAGCAGTTTTTTCCATGGCAGAAATGTTTTGGCCTAAAATGTTTGATTCATGATGATGAAAATGTAAATCTTTAATGACTGACTGTTGAAATACGGAGACGTATTTGTTCATGGGTGGTTGAAAATCAGATTTCAAAAATCTAAACTCAGATGATCTATGAGAGGTGTCACCTGAAAAGAACAATTTAAGATTAAGATTGCGACAAAATGACAATACATCATTTACTATACTATATTCATCACTAAAGAAACCCGGAATAAAACCAAGGCCTTTATTCAACAATATAGTTTGTGCATCTGTTAATGGTACATCAGATAAGTTTAAAACATTATCAAAGTCAACCTGAGCTACATCAACAATGTTCGTATCAAATTTTCCATAGAATTGGTTACTGCGTTTGTGTTTGCGACCCCCTTGTCGCCTTGGTGAGTGTCTAAAGGGGTATTAGTATTGGATTTCTTACTCTTTGGTGATTCCCGATGGTAGCCACCATCATTATCCATGTATGATGATTATTTGAACACAAATCATCTTAGCTCTAGTCAGGACTTTATCTGTCTATCCACTGACACTGGTGAATGATCAATAATCCACTGAACTCAACACCATCAAGATGGTTGCTATGGCAATTCAAGCCACATTCTTCTGCTCCAGTTTTCACAGTGAATATCTTTTTATGGTGTGACAAACTAAAATTTGTGTGAAGGTGCACAATGTAGGTGAGCTATTTGATTATCAGCTCACTTTTAGTGACTGGGTGTCTGTCATCATCAGCTCCTCATGTTATTTTCTGAAGACATCTACTTGATGAAGGAGTTACTCCACAAAATGATTTACCTGTGTTTTTTCATTCTCTGACAACTTTGCAGCTGAACTGCTGTAATAGAAGTTGAGCTGCAGTGGCAGTATTTGGTACATGATTCCGAAGCGCAGCTACTTAATGGGTTATTCAGATACCATTATATTATGCTGGCCCTGTGGAGTTTGCATTGATTACCTATTCAGTCTTGTCATCATTGTGTTTTTTGCCCATCTCGACTTGGGAACCTTTTCTCATAGGGAAATTATTGGCTGTCATTGGCCTGTTCATACTGTGGTTCTGCCATACTTGGATTACTGGTGAGTCACAGGTTTCAGGTTGATTCTTCAAGACAGTGTTCTTCTGCATACCTGGGGCCATGCCTATGGAATCTTTATATCTACTGTAAAGCTAGACCTCTTTTACCTGCTCAGATGTTTAAAGTGTTATAATTTAGAACATATTCACTTAAGTGAAACAGAATCTCTAACCCCCTGGACCACTAGGCCTCTTTGACTGAATGAAAATTATACTGTTCTGCTCAGTTATATGAAGATGTTGTAATTGATGACATATTCGTTTAATTAGAATACAACATCTAACTCCCTGTACTACTAGACATCTTTTTAATGAATCAAGATTACATTGGCATGAGACTGGCCCTCTTCCCTGATTATTTTATTATGCTTGCTTCACTTTTCCTGTAATTACTGAACTGTTATCAACTTATATTTGCAATAAATTAATATCGGCTTTGCCTCCATAAGTCCTGGTTGTACATACCCCAACTGCTTATTTGTCTCTGGAGGTACGGAATCCCTTGCAGTTGTATATGTCATATGCATTGGATCAGATTGTTGCAGAGTTGCATGGCTAAAATGTAGATACTTACCTACTGTATATTTATTTGCTCTTTGCCTATGTTTCTTGTAAACATATACTACACTTCCTCCATTCTCACAGTGGTACTGGCTTCTCTTAGCTTTAGGCATGCACAGACTTACTGGCTTCCCTGTGCCAACTGCTATCACAAATTCTAGTGTCACCCCACCCCAAGAGCACTACATTTATACTCAACATTCTCATCCCCATTTTTCTTACAACCCAGGTTTAAAGGTATACCAGAGTTCACACTAACATAACAATTCTGCACTGCACAATGCGTAACTGCTACTTCCAATCCAGATCATTGTCTCATGAAACACTAGAAGTAACCTTGGACAGCTCAGCCTCAACACTCCGCATCACACATAACCAGTATCAGGCAGTCTTATACACATCAGACTGTAAACCATATTACTTCTAGTTACTCTTATACAAAACAAATATAACACTAGACTACAACACAGATGCACAGACTATCAGAACCTCCAACCCACAATCTGTAACTTCCATTCCCCGTGCAAACATCCTCACAAACCCCTCAAGCACACTAACCATCAACAACTTCCCATCCACTTGCACAATCCACTCATTCAGAGACCACCTTTACCACAGTGACACAGACCTCTTGTCCATCTACCTTTATGCAAGTTTCTCATTACAAAAAAAAAAATCAATAACACTCTCAAAAACTCATACAAGCTTACACCCATCCTTTTCATTCTATTTGTCAGAAGCAATATTTAAACGATCTCTGGCCTACCCCAGCTCTCTTTGTCCATTGTTAAATGCACAAAGCTTGTCCTCCTTCAACTGCACAGCCTGTCATGCTAGCTGTTACTGAGTCCTGGATCAAAAACAGCAACTCACACTGTCACTATTTTTCACACATTATAATAACTTTCTAAGTTCTTGACCTAGCCCAAGAAATGGTGGTGGAAATATGCACAAGTCCCAATTCCCTTTTGTTATTTTGAAAGTACCTCACCATTCACCACTTCTTCAAAGTTCATGACCTACTGCATACCATTTTCCTTTTGTATGCAGATCATCGTCATCATCAGGTCCCTTATTTCCATTTTCTACACGGGGCAGGGTTTTACATCAGCTGTTGCCACCTCTGTCAGTTCAATGTCTCACACCTACCTTCTTCAGCAGTCATGCAATCCATCTCTTTGTTGGAGATGCTCATTTCCTCTTGCCTTCTTCCTGTTTCCCCCATATCTTCTTCAGCAAATCATCTTCTGCTTTTCTGCACATGTGCCTGAGCCACCATAATCTGTTCTCTTTGACTTTCCAAGATGAGCATAAGGAAGGGTGAAGAATGGAAGTTGACAAAAACATCCTTACTGGAAACAATATAATGGATTTTACTTCTTATGTAATGACAGCAAACAAATGAGATATTCTGGATTTGTGCTGCATACCTTACCGTAAGTGGAAGTCATATAGTTATGCATAAGGTAAACCAAGTACAATGCAGCATACCAGAGCACAACTGTGAAATGTCTGTAAACTTCCTACACAGGCCAGCTATATATAAAAATATGTCACCGCACTTCTAAGACTTCATAAAAATAGGAGCAATCAAAACAGGGCATTCAGGTACAAACTACATCTGTGACTGTCACTGTGCCCTTATGGGGTTTTAATGCAGCAACCCCAGACACACTGAATTTTAGTAGTGCAATGTACAGTCATAAAAATATTACTTTGTCTGATAAATATATACAGGCTTTTTTTTACTTTTGATATAATAACTCTTTAGTGGTGATATATTATGTACATATACTAAATACAACACCCTAAGCAAAAATAAATACCTCCGCCCCAATTGAAAATTAGAAAAATGAAGGATGCCAAATTATTGCAGTGATATATAAAAGGTTATACATCATACTTCAAGATTTCTTTAAAAAAAATCACAAACTGGCAACAGCATACATAGATAAAAAAACACCTGATTGCCATTATGTCCTGTGGAATTTCAGTATAGCACATTGGTGAACTTGACTTCATCACATTGTCCTCTTCAGCACATAGACTTTTTATAATGCCAGATTTACAATTACCAAAGAGTTGCTTTCCTTGATGAAAGACATACTTACTTCTGATGCTGTTCTGACACAGGAAAGATATATTCTGAATGTGTTATATTTTTCCATCCTGCATATTATGCATACACCCAAGTATAAAATATGTGCTATGCAAGACTGTGATGCTGAAATACCTGCTAAACCCTACATTTGGCATGTCTGTATAAAAGGGCATATATCAGTCTCACTATGAGACTTCTTAAAAAATAACTTCTGGACTATCATTGAAGATACTCATGCAAAATGCAACAAAGGCTGACATTCTTGTCATTATAAACTACAGCTCTATTCAAGGCTGAATGTGAGATAGGTATAGTGTGTCCTTCTTTGCATCCTGCAGCATATTGACTTTTGATGAAATACAATCTGCAGTCATAAATGTAAATTTGTCTGTTTAATATGAAAGAGTAGAGGAAGTCCCATGATGTACTGGCCAAATGTCCCCTAGTAGTATAAAAAACACCTCAGGTCTCCTTTATAAAGAGGCCACTAGCCTACTAGGACTAACCCAGTCAGTAAAGGCTAAATCTTATATATATATATATATATATATATATATATATATATATATATATATATATATATATATATATATATATATATATATATATATATATATATATATATATATATTTATACATATATGTATATATATATATATATATATATATATATATATATATATATATATATATATATGCATATATAAATGTATATGGGTCTACTAGATAAACCTATAATACTACATAGCAAGGTGTGGAAATGGGTGTATAGTACAGTGCAAAAAAGGGGCAGCAAGAATGCTTCTCATTGTTAACCATGGTACAAATGCAATTATACAGGTGTCTGTTGTGCATGGTGGCATGGTGGCATTGTTTGAGGCCATGTACAGATCATTAAGCTCTCAGAAGAGGGAGGCCATGAGCAGATTAATTCTAGTCCTGCATGCCGTATCGTATGTATTGTTTACCAGCAGAAAGTGTGTATGGACTTTGTTGGGGGGATGGACACTTCCTAGTACATGCTACTTCTGGATCTGATGGCATCATGAAGCACAGCTGAACAACTGTAGGGGAGATTATGCTATGGCTTATGTATACATACTTTGACTGCTTGACAACAGCTGTATTACAGATTCAAAAAAAAAACACCATGGAAGATAGCACCTTACACACACAAAAAAAAAAAAAAAACGGAAATTAACTTTACAGTGGCACAAAAATGGCTAGAGTTCCAAATAAATCTTATAAAAGTTATTTTTTTTAAACATAAACAAACTGCTAGTACTTGCATTCAGACAAAATATAATTCCTTCTTCAGGATGCCTGCAGGCATGACATGCATGTTTGCATCACCTCTGTTTTTCCTTTGGGGCACCCTATGGTATGAGTATATAAACACTGTCGACATATGTGAGGCTATGTGTGTCAAAGACCAGACAGATATATTAGCAACACATATATGCAGCATATAGGACACTAGATTGTATGAGGGTGTTGTGTGTATGAAATGTAATGCTGTGTATATCATCACATAAATTATTCTTTCCTTATGCAACAAGAGCTTCTGAGCCCCCTGTGTTGGAGGGAAGCTTTCTAGCTTATCAGTGGGAGTGGTAAGCACTAGGCAGCCTATCTACCACAAGAGGAGTGCTTTCTGGCCCAGAAATTGTAGTTTATTGGCTGTTTGGGCAGTTTTTCTATCTCTTTCAACTTTCTGGTTTAAAAGCCCACATTTGCGCTTGTTTCCCACCTTTCCTGTAACTAGTCCAGATACAGATTTGCTGTATCCAGGACTGTTTGTAAGCTTCTGAGCAGTGCCAGAGCCTGCTCTTCAATTTTTTTCCCTTAGATCTGCTAGTTCTCGCCTCTTCTGCACTTTTACTAGCTTATTAGTCTAGCACTTTACCAGACTTCTTGTAGCAATTATTGTAGCACACAAAAGTGCTACCAGCACTAAACTTTCTACAAGGAAACAGCTCCAGTACAAATTAATAATGCTCATCCCTCCAGGCATGTCTAAAGGGCAGTTCCCTGTGCTTTCTCCTATTAACCTGGTGAACCTGGGCATCCTGAGGCAATGTAGCAACTGCCTAATGCACACTGACAACTCTCCCCTCTTACCTCCCAGCACTCAGACTTGCAAGAGATGCACTTATATGTCCAAACTGGAAGCCACGCACTCTCCAGCCAAGACTGGAATAGCTGGTCAGGAGGAGAAGGTCAACACTTGCACCACACCACATGGAACACATAGCACTCCAGATCACATACCGGCACTGGCTTCAGGTAAAAACACAAACCATACATCCACCTTCGTGGAAGCTGTCAATAAAAATCTACACAAACAGCAGAGGCCTCCAAGGCAGAAATGCACTTGACCACTACAACAACACTAATCATGAGACACGTAACTCTCCTAAACAGTGTTCCACCCAACCAAAGCCCCAAGGCAAAACAGCATGCCAAACATACTAGTCATATGTGACTGGATAGTGAGGCACACTGATGTCGCACTCGCAAGTTTGAATAAGGAGAAAGTAACTATAGCTGCCTGTCAGGTTCCAGGATCTGCCATATAACACACGCACTCAGGTCCCTCAACAACAGGTACAAATATGACTCTGTCATTGTACATGTGCATGTAAATGACCTGAGATGTACCTTCCTGGACTACATGAAAGGCAGGAATGACCCTAGCCCTGAGAAGCATCCTACCATCACTCAGAATGATACCACAGTACAAGCAGAAAATGATTGATTTCGACAATTGGTTAAGAGTCTGGTGTCGTTCTAAGGGGATCCAGTATCTGTCTGCCTGGGATGACATGATTGACAGACCTCGATAATTTGCCAGAGATAGCCTGCATCTGTCACCCCTGGGCTTCCGGATTCTGGCCAAGGCTCTTGCCACCCCTATAGTGCCTTTTTTAATGGTGTTCCAAAGACCAAATTACCACCATAACAGCAACAAACAAATGCAATCTGATGGTCATGCTGGTCAACGCTAGAAGTCTAAATCTCAAAATGGACTCGCTCGAAGCACTACTTAAAATGGAGAACATTGACATTTGTGCTGTATCAGAGACCTGATTCAAGGGAGCAAAAAGCACCCCTGCACTACCAGGCTATAACTCATTCCATACTTTTTGGCCCTAGAACTTGAACCAAAGCTCTAAAGGCAGAGGTGTTTCCATATTCATAAAGGATGCGCATACCTCCAGACTGGTAGCCCAACATAACATATCAAAGATACCTCAGGTGCAGCTAACATTGGGTAAGATAGCGATTCAGGTCATAGCCTGCTACAGGTCTCCAACCATGTCCCAAGACTCACAGTCCATGTGCCTAAGCACCCTGGAGATTATTAGGGTCTGACCTAACATACTGGGTGACTTCAACTACCCCTCCATTAACTGGGAAGACTACTCATGTAACAATATACTTGCTCAACATTTCCTGGAATTCATTAATTCCAGTGCCCTGAACAAGCTCATTCTTACCCCCACTAGAGGAAGGAACATCCTTGACCTGGTCATTACTAATATGGGCAACTGTTGCTCTATACCAATAGTCAACTCCTCCCTGGTTAGATCGCACCACAAACTAATCAGCTTGGAAATCCACAACCACCCCCCCCCCCGCAAAGGTAACCACCATGAAAAACTTCTCCAAAGCTAACTTTGGATTCCTAAAAACAGAGATGGCTAACTTCACGGCACCCATGCAAATAGGGAATAGCTGCACGACTGCCGAATCATACACAAATGCACTGTTTGAACTCGTACACAAATGCATGGATCTCATCATACCTAATAGAACCAAGACGCTCTCCTCCAAAAAAAGGAAGCCAGTCAGGCGGTCCCCTGCCATAAACAAACTCTACAACAGAAGGTGGTGGTCCCCTGCCATAAACAAACTCTACAACAGAAGGAGGAAACTGATGTGGAATAAGGTGAAGTCCCAAGACTGGAAAATCTCCCTTATCAGTCTCAACAAAATGTTGAGATCCCTCATCAAATCCTCTAAAGCCATCTATGAAAACAGAATTGCAGCAGATGGTAAAGACAACCACAAGGCCTTCTATAGTTATGTAAAGAATCTCCATGGCAATACCCAGATTTTCTCTGAGCTACTGCACAATGGCACCTCCTATACCAATCCAAAAAAATAAGAGACCAGCATATAGTGGCACCAAATAAATCCTTGCACTTGTGTATTGGGCACTCTAACAATAAAGGATTTATTTGGTGCCACTATATGCTGGTTTCTTATTTTTTTTAATTGCTTTGACTTTGACTGAGACCGTGCAGCTGCCGTACTCGCAGAGGTTTCTTCTGTTCGAGTACCCCCTATACCAAGCCAACAGATATTGCCAATATACTGGCCGACTGATTCAGTGCCAACTTTACCCCTCCCCCCAAAAGGACCAATCGCAATACCAGTAGATTGCCAGGCACCCAGTATTACTGCTGCACAGGTTAAAACAGCACTGTCCAAGGCCAAGAATACAGCTTCTATGGTACCTGACAATATCCCTGGCTGTGTTCTACATGAACTACAGAGTGAACTGGCACCTCACCTGTGTGCAATAACCAAAATGCAGAACAGCACTATATGTATTCCACAGAACTCACACTAAATATAGCGCCAACAAGTTTAATGCGATAAAGCTTTCGGGCTAACCACCCTTCATCAGTATAATTAAAATAAGACTTTCCTTCTTTTTAAATAGGAGATACTTAACATCACATGATCCAGACAGCCTCACCTGTGTGCCCTGTTCAATCACAGCCTCACCTCAGGCTTTGTCCCTACCAAACGGTGCCCTGCTACAGTCATCCCTCTAAACAAAGGAGGAGCAACCACAGACCCTGGGAACTATTCCCCATTAGCCTGATGAGTCTGACATGCAAAGCTATGTAATGCATCATCATGGACCTAATAAACAAGGATATAGGGAATATCCAAACTCTGGATCCCACACAGTTTGATTTTGTGAAAGGTAAATCATGCCTGCTCAACCTGGTCGACTTCTTTGAGTCACTCACCAGATCTGTGGATGAAGACAAGGTAGTTCATACAGCCTAGGTTGATCTGGCCAAGACCTTTAATACCATTCCCCACTCAGGAATCATAGGAAAACTCACTAACCTAGGCATCAACCCCTATATCACTAGGTGGGTTGCAAACTGGCTCACAGATAGAATCCACAGTGTGAAAGCAGCTGACTCCAAGTCAGACTGCTGACCAGTCATGAGTGGAGTCCCACAGGGTTTAGTCCTGGGTCCTCTGCTGTTTGGTATCTACTTCTCTAAAGTACAGACCAACACGAAGAGGCTCTGGCTGACAAAGTTCATAGACAATTGCAAGTTGGGAGCTATTATTAACTCCCCAGGTGATGTTGACATCCTACAGAACCATGGCTTTATGCACAATACCAAAAATGTGTCGTAATTTCCTTTGAGTTCCCATGAATTATCACATCGATGGTAGTCCACTGAACACAAAAGGCGTTAGAAGAAATCTCGGAAAACAGGTTGACAGCAACCTCTCTTTTGACCACCACATTGCCCCTGTGGTCAGAAAGTCCTTCTATGTGGCACATTTCATTACTAAGGGCTTTGCATCCAGGAAGAAAGAGGTCATTGTCTCTCTCTAGTCTTCCCTCATTAGGCCAATCATCGAGTACAATGCCACATTTGGCATGTACCTCACTAGACACCTGCAACAACTGGAGAGAGGCCGCAATAGTACCTCACAAAGAGGATCCTAGACCTTAAACACTTGTTCTATCTGGACAGACTCAAGAAACTCCAACTATTCTCTGTCTCATATCGCCTACTTAGTGGTGATCTCTGTGTGACTTACAAAGCCATGTCTGACCCAGCTCTGTTAGAAATGCTACATCTAAAGAAATCTGAATCCTCTGCACCACATGCTCCAGAGACCTCACTCTCATTACTACAATCAAGAACATGCTGGAGGGACAGGTTCATAACCCAGAGACTGCCCATGCTATAGAATAGACTTCCCATACTTGTCAAACAGAGCACCTCACTGGCCCTCTTCAAGGGAAATCTTGATGAGTGGATGGGAAATAGAAAATTCACCCCGGGGATCACTCCAGTGGCTCTACTCAACAGAGGCACTGGGAACTAAGGTTGGGTGGCATGATGCCAGGGTAATCCTATGGGCTAGGCTTGTAAAGGCTGCAGGGCCATTAGCCTTGTACACACCTATTAACCTATAAGATGCCTGGAAAACTCAAATAATGGAAATGCAAGTTCCCTCATGAAGAGAATGACATCAATCAGTAGGTGATTGACCAGCCTTGTTGTGACCGTATGCTACAAGATGTGCTGTAAAAAATAAATACTGTTAGTTGCTAAGCCAGAAATTATGACCAAGTCAGACGGCTGGCCATTGACATGATAAGTGCTTCCCACCTGACACAGGGAATGAGGGGATAGAGAGTGGTCTATCAGTCAAAACCACCTCTAACAGAGACAGAGCTGTTCCTTGCTTCTCTGAATGGGGGTGATCTGATTCCTCAAGAAGCCACAGTGGAGTGCTGGACATTGGAATGATACTATATTGACCTCCAAGAATCTATGTTGGAAATATCTTTGGTGTGTATGTCTTTTTCTATTAGGTAATTGCATACTATATACATTTTGTATCCTATTGTGGAATACATGTTCTATGAATTCTCTCCATAGGTGCATCAGGGCCTCAGATTATAAGACTGGGTATTTAATAAAATTCATACAGGAATAGTGAAAGTCCTACATGGAAGGTATTGTGGCCGTGTCTGTGGCTCTCCTCGGCCTTGCATATTAATGAAGGCACGCTACTGAGGGAGAGCTGTGTAACATGGTTACAGAGTCAGTGTAGGGGGTGTGTTACAGTGTCCAGAGATGAGTAACACACCCCTTGCACTGTCAAAGTGTTGAATATTCAGTGTATGGCACTGAAAATAAAATTTAAATAGTTTATTATTGTTGTGTGTGTTTGAACAGTACAGCACTGTTCAAACTTAATGGATGTGCTAGACTTCTAAAAATAGAAACTGGATGGATTCAATTATAAACAGAAAGGTCAAGTTTACACATAGCTGAGCTGGCTTGCATGGTACACCACGGTGCTCAGCGGTGCTTAAACTAGTGCAGATATATATATATATATATATATATAAAAGTACAACAGCAATTCACATGTATAAGTAGTCAAATGGTTAGAGTGACAGTGTCATGTGCAGGGTTCGAATACACAATCCAGTTATTTTGTAAATACACATTCTGAGAGTTATTTCCCATCCCAATGAAATAATTGTGTGATTATACAGGTTATTAATATTATTGTGCAAATACACATTTATGAGATGTACTAGTAAGCTGTGATTGAATTTTGTATGAATACACAGACAGGTTATTAAGCATGTATGTTGCAAATACATGTAAGAGATGTATTTTAAACCACTAATGGATTATTGTATGTATGCACAGACATTTTATGAAGCATTTATTTTGCATTTACACTATTATGAAATGTATAATGAAATCCTGCAGTGCTACACCCAGCTAAGCTTCGCTAAGCATAGCTACATCTAGCCAAGCACTGCTGAAACAAGGAATTTAGCAGTGTTTAGCTGGTTTGTGCATTGCTAAGCAGTGCGCCGCACTGCTAAGCCATGTCCATTTAAGCACTGCTTAGCCCAGCTAAGCTGGTTTGCACACCACTAAGCATTGCTAAGCATTGCCTGTTTAAGCACTGCTCAGCTGAGCTCAGCAGGTTTGCACAGTGCTAAGCTAAGCGCCGCATGTTTAAAAATGGCTCAATGGTGACAAGGGGTGGGAAAACAGCCTTATTTAAGTGCAACCGGTGGGAATACAGCCAGAATCTGTTGGAGTTTGATATTGGCAGAGACCATGGTAAGACATGGAGAGGGTGTGCACTTCTTGGTGCAGTGGTGTGGCATTCTGGAGTTCAGGGTCATGGTTGGACTCCTTGTAAAAGACCATGACATCCAGCTGCTGGAGGGCCAGTACCAGGGGTCGGAATACAAATCGGAGGCCTGAGACTTGCTAGCATGTGATCTCACCAGTGCAACTAGTATCCCCCACAGAGGTGAGCAAGTGCATCACCATTTTGATGACCTGAAGCATAGGAAGGGGATCTCTTGGCCACTTGGATCCAAGATTCCTGATATGAAAATGCCCCACAAGTTTGCAAATATTGTTAGCATTGTTTTAACAATAACTAATCTGCAAGTGTGATACACAGGCATGCATAATGGTGTGTTTCTCTCTGCACAGCTGCAGAGGAGAGAGCTTGCAACCTGGAAGCCCATGCAGGGTGCTTGGCTAGGTTGCTCCAAGAGTGTGGTGAGTACAGATGTATCTTGCAATCTTTAGTTATATAAACAAGAAAGAGTACATTAGTAACTGCCAGTATATCTTGAGTGCTCTGCAATGAATGTTGTCATAGATCTGGACTGATATAAGTGAGTAATGCCAGGAACAGTTCAATAAAATGAAAGCATAATACCTGATAATGTTAAGAAAATAAAGTTTCTACTGCATTAATAATGTTTAGGAAATAAAGTTCAGCTGCATGAATAATGTTAAGGAAATAAAGTTTTTACTGCATTAATTATAAAATGTGGAATTACAACTGTATTGCAACACCTGCATTATATGAAGTGTTCATAAATAAAGACTGCTACATGTATACAAATCACTACATGATGTCATCCCTAATAAAACTGTTTTGTGCAATATGTGTATATTTTTGGGCTGTTGGTCATGGAATTGAGTGGTACAACTGCTGTGAAGTAAAAACCAAAATACTACCATGAAGTGACTGAAGGTTAGCTAATAAAGAACTGTTTTGTTAAAGTATAGATGTGGAGCTGTACTACAAGATATAATGCATTATATTTGTTCTGCACTAAGATCTGAACCTAGAATAGCAATGGTGGCTAAGGTATAATAGTGTGTTTATCTCAGGATTGTCTTGTGTTAACCACTGCCTTTCAGCTATATGCCTTTCTCCTCTTAGGTAGACTGCTGCAGGCAAGTATGAAACTGAAATAGCTGAGACTGCAAATATACCATCTGCAACTGTATATGGATCAGGTAGCCAACCCAGCACTCTGATATGGTCTGTACATATCACACATAGTTCCACCCACCTAGGGGTTAATTGTCTACACCTACATTCCATGTATTAATGCACAGTTCATCTACTATCTCTGTTATGCATGAATCTTATTCATGTGTGTTCAAGTGTCACTGCAGTGTTGTATAACACTTTACCTCTATTACCAGGTCACAGTTTGTTACCAGGTGAGCTCTAGGCATATATCAGTCAATTAATATTCAGCAGTGGCTCAGTAGCTCAGTTTGAGAAACACTAGGTATGATGTACATTTTGTCACAGACAGACCCAGGTTCAAATCCAGAGACAAGTACTACTAAATATTTATAGAAACAGGCATGTATAGTTAACAGATGTTCTCCCCACAGGAATTACAGGTAAATAAATGGCAGTAGTAGATGTTCGAATTGGCTACTAGTTTGTGTGTCCAGATGTACCAGAGGGTTAACAGCATTGCCCAGCAAGGTGATAAGGCGTCAGTATATAAAAAGCTAACAAGTATAATACTAATACAGGTTAATAAAACAAATAAAACTGTTTAATCTTGGTATGGCTGTATGCCTGGTGTGTCTGTGAATGTCTGCTGACAGTCAACCCCCATGCCTGCCAAGGATGGCATGATAAGCATAACATCTCTGTACTGTGCATGATACATGTCTCTCAAGTATCACACTGTCATGAACACAGATTTAACATACACTTGATTTATGTCAATAGCACAGTCACACTACATCAGTCCACAGTACACATTGGTACTTATATATGCTCCCCTGACATGTAATTGTCCCCTGTAGTTGTGTACCTGTAGGTGTTACAGCTTGGCCCATAATGTCCCATGCAGATAGCTTGAAAGGTATGTAGGTGCTACAGAAGCTATACGGCACTTTTATACATAACGTAAGGGCAGACCTGTAGAGTATATTAGAGTACTGTTCCAAACAATGTAGCCTATACTGGTAATAATAGAATGTCTTTCTATCTCCCCCCATCCCTTATCTGCATCATAAATTATTATTGTTATAACTCAGGTACGGTTTACTTTTAACATATGTTGTTCTCAAAATGTTATGTTTATTAATGTTATATATTACAATGGTTGCATACTAACATACCTTGTTGTATTACCTATGTTGTTGGCCTTTTGTCGCAACTGTTACTGGCATGCTGTTGCAATACTGACTGTTATACCACTTATTGTTGTGTTCCATATGCTATGCATTGTTATGTTACTGGGTTAATTGGAACAACCTGGCATGCTGTTATAACTAATGTTTAAATGCCCTTTTCATTACTAACCTATACACTTTGAAAAACCTCCACACCATAGCTCGACTGGGTAAGCCGGTTCATGCGGATCCACCTACCCTATCTCAGCCTGCCGTGGCACCTGGTCCCAGCACGTCTGGGATCCAACCAGGAGCTGCCACCCTCTGCTTGTCCTGCACAACCTATGGGTGGAACCACCTCAGGGGATGGGCCCTGTCCAGGAGCGGGCATGGAGAGGAAGTTGTCACCTAATGACAGCTACCAGGGATGGTGCACAAAATCGTGCACCATGGGTTTGATGATTGCTTGTGCCAGATTGAGGGCAGACTGGTCAACCTAGAGGGGCCGGCTGACCCTGTCACTCAGTCCCCAGCACAACCACCTTTGGAGCAGTGAAGGAGCAGTGTCGACTGCCCATGGGTGGGAAACTCAGTCTCGCTGCTACCATCTGGGGGCACATGACTCCGATTCTACAACACCCTCGCTATCCAAGGTGTTTACCCCCTCATTTGTCATACATCCCCCCGTCTGCTGTCTTGTCTGTTTTGCAAATGCAACCTCTCCTACCCAACTTATCTCCCCACACATACCTATAACCCTTCCCCAACATTCCACTCTCACCTTAAAAAAACGAGCATCTGTCCCACAAAAAATATCGCCCTATACATTTCTCTCCATTTTGCCCCCATGTGCCCTGCCCACAATTAATCATTACAACAATTAATTAACACAGTTATGTCACCAACACCCTTATCTCTGGGATGTGAGGCTCCAAATTCCAAATTCTCTACAACCTGCACAGCTGTTGCTGTAGAAGAAATGGAGAGCTATGGCCTTTTCCTACACCCATCCTGCATATCCATACTTGTATTTCACATTGTTTTTCCCCCCCTGCTTGACCCCATTTCACCACTTTCCTATTGCCCCTTTTTTCTTTTCTTTTTTTGGAATTAGGGTGGGTTTAAGCAGAGCGGCTTCAATCACCTTCTGTCTTTCTGACATTGTTATGCACATCAGCAAAACAATCGGTTATGCCAAGTCTCAAACTTGGGACCCTGCTAATTAGGGCATAGTGCATTAGCCCACTAAGCCACTCAGTATTGGAGAGTAACAACTGTTTCCATAAACATATCCTGAATATCAATGATGCACAAAAACAAAAAAAAGTCATCTCTATCAAGTTTCAAACCCAGGGCCCTGTCAAATACAGCATAACACATTAGCCCACTAAACCACTCAGCTTTAAATAATGACAGCTGTTTCCATACACGTATCCTGAGTGCCAGTGACACTGCTTGTAGATATAATGGGAAAAGTGACAGTGTACTTGGGACTGTAATGCAGCCACCAAACAAGTACACATGCAAATAAATGTTGATGAATGTATGTGAGGCGTAGAATATCAGGTAGAGCTGACAACTGCACAGACTGTTGCAGAATGTCCAAAATTGTCCGCCGACTTTGGCGTGGTTGTCACAAAACCTATTCTGTGTGCTGAAGTACTGGCAAGTCAATACAGATTGACATTAGAAAATCGTGACAGACAGTTCAGTGTCACATGTCATACCCATCTGAACACGCATGTTCATGTCAATCCTGTGTAACAGACTGTATGCATGCACATATGTCTTGCAAACACACCTGCTATAGTATTGACTCAGTAGCTCAATCTGTTACATTCCTAGCGTGCTTTACATTTTGCTACCCAAAGTCCTGCCTTCTATTCCAGTCTGTTGCATGACAAGTACACAACAAATAACTGAGTGAGATGTGCAGTTTTAAACAGAACCAGTTGCTGATACTGCAGTCATTCCTGGCATGCTGTACATTTTGCCTCCTACAGTCCTGGCTTCCATTCCAGTCTGTTTCATGTCAAGTACATGTTCATCAAAACAACAAATAAATGACTAAGTCATGCAATTTTAAACATAACCAGTTGCTGCTGCAGTCACTGACACCTGCATTAGCACATAAAAGGCCTTTAGGTTGGGACACACTTCACAAATATGAATAAACATCCTAAATGTCACCTACCACTCTATATTGCACAATTACTTAACATATGTACCTGAGCAACATGCCACACTTGCACTGTTATGGGTACCCTCACCCTGGCTATGCTATGACAACAGAGCTGACACTGCTCCCTCACTGTCATATACAGCTTGTTGTTCCCCAGTGTGTTCACAATCCCCAGTATGACTCCTGGCCAAAATGCAGCAGCTGCAGCCTGCAACATATAAGGCAGTATGTTCAGCTACCTGCTACAGACCTACCATACCTCTCAAACACCTAGAACAGGGGAACCACGCAACACCCATACTCAAAGGGGTGGAAGAATGCTCAAGTGACAGAGGCATGTGTCACAGTCTTCTCCTACAAATATACACAGCTGATAGACCACGATCTACTGCAGCAGCATGCATATTCTGATGCAAATGATATATGACACTCACATCTGTCTATCCCCTTATTGACCTCAACCCACATTGTTAAACAGTAAACTGCCTTATAATCAGAAAGTCTGTTCACAATGGCCAAACATAGCATGCCAAACTGTAGATATACCACATAAATCTAGACAGTGGACAGTATTTTTACCTACCTTCTGTGATGATGTAATCCTGAAACTTTAATTATGTACATCTCCCAGGTGAGGAAAAGGGCCAAGATCTACATAAAGGCCTGTGGTGCCATGCCATTGGCTAATAAAAATGCAACCCAGCTGTTCTGGATGCAATTAGCAAGTGTGAGCCACAGACTGGTGCACAGGCAATCACCTGTTCATGAGCATTACCTACAAAAGGCAAGCTGCTGCCTATGGTAAACTGGTCTGTGACTTTCTTTACAAAGACAGACTGCGAGAACATAAGCATTATACTATAGGATATCTGCACATAAAGGAGAACAGCATTATACCAGGTATGTAATTGAAGTACCCATGTAATGGGACACAGATGGGAGTATGATGTTATGGGAAACAGGGATTACAACAGTAGGTCTGTAGTATATATCTTGGAATGACATGTTGCTGTTAGTCAGCTGCCCAGCACCTATAGGCTTCCCTGGTTGCTCTGTCTGCTGTGACATAGAACACAGCTCTGGCCCTCTGAGTCCCTCCAACAATGGTTGTCTCATGTACGAATGCTACTGTATTGTGTTTTAGACAATAGTGACAGTATGTATTGGTGGATATAGCTGGTATATTACATGATGCACTGTCAGTCTGCTCCTCTCAGTCTGTGAATGTCACACAGACATATTTCTAACATTGTCCAGGTGTCCCTGACTGTTCCTGATGTACTCTGGCTAGATCACTGTGTACTCCACACCCATATCTCATCACTTGTGAGCTATTCCTAACATATCTGTTGACCGCCTACAACAGGACGGCAGGTTATAGCCAGTAGTAGTGGGGTATACAGGCCCTGCCTCAGTGACAGAGTGGTCATATCGAGCATAAGGGACTGAATACAGTACCATATATTAATGTACCATAACTGTTTTCGGAGGGGTCTAGCTTGTGACAGCCAGATTCCCCACACTCTGAGAACAACCATTACATATTGTCCAACTCTGTGCCAGACATCCACATTTGTCTGGCAGAGGGTCCACATATATCAGGCACATGTACACATTCTGCAAACATCTGTATACTGCAGATGTCAGACACCTACAGGGAGGATACCCTACAGCATGTTTGCAGTGCTGTCTATCATTGGGTCACACATATGTTGCTGGACTGTCCCCATACATTTGTAGTACCACTCACCTATTTGTTAGATGGTGGCTGTATGACATGGTACTGGGACATCACCCACAGGGGACACAGCACAGTAGATGGCAGTGATGGATGTGGAGACATAACAACCCAGACCATCACAACACACAGGGCCATAACTGGTATACCTAGGATCATATGAGGTTACTAGGCAACTGGCCCTGAGACCCTCATAAGCCTAGCTCAGAGTTTAGGCCATGTTTATGCAAATCTCCACCCAATGCCCCGGTCCAACAGGGAAACAGATGGTATCCCAAGGAAGTATGGCCTGTTTACCATCCGGTTATCCAGGTTTCACTTAAAAAGAGGTAAAGATGTACTCTGCCTGATGTGGTCACGGTGTCCATTCCACAGCTAGTTAAGCGTGTGAGACATACATGTGACCCACCAATAAGTCCGATTGATGTCACAGGCCAGGTTGAGAGCATGTGTGTGGGTTACTGAGTGGAGCTTGACTTGTGGATGTGCAGCAGTCTCATCAAGGTGGAGTCCATGATCACCTTGCATGTCAGACAGAGGACACCTCTGAGAAGTCTGTATGAAACTGGGTAGAGGGATAGGGCTTTTAGACTATCCATGTATGGTAGATGTTTGAGACCCTGGTATTACCTGGTGAACAACCTCTGTGGTCTCCCTAACTGCTGCATGTGCTTTGCAAGGTACATGATGAAAGGGGTATCATACCCAATAATGGGCCTTATTAGGGAGAAATACAGAGATGTTATGACCCCCATGTCCCTTGATGAGCTACCCTTACATATGAGATGGGCCATGCAGAAGGCTTTCCATACAAAGGAAGCAACATAGGTTCATAGGTTCATAGGTACTAGGCCTTTAGGTTGGGACACACAGAGGGCATTTATAAGCCTAGCCAGAGAGTGTCAGCTTTCACCACCTCACTGATTAATTAACTGAGTCTCTGTCAAGAAGAGCCAAAGAAGTGATCCCAGGGGTGTATTTTCTGTTACCCATCCACTCGTCAAGGTTTCTCTTGAAGAGTGTTAGTGCGGGGCTCTGCCTAATGTAGTTAGGAATTTTGTTCCATAGCATGGGGAGTCTCTGTGACAGAAATCTATCCCTCCAGCATGTTCTATTTATTGTTGTGGTGAGGTTTAGCTCACTAGAGCGAGTGGCTCGCAGTGACTTGGATTTCTTTAGGTGGAGCATGTACATCAACTCTGAGTTGGACATGGCTTTGTAAGTCAGGCAGAGATTAGCTCTGAGTAAACGATATGCCACTGAGTACAGATGGAGTTTTCCCAGTCCAGCTGCATAGGACATATGTTTGAGACCAGCAATCCTCTTGGTGAGGTACTTTTGTGGTCTTTCCAGTTGTTGGAAGTGTCTTGTGAGGTACATCCCAAACGGGGCATTGTACTCTATGATGGGTCTGATGAGTGATGAGTAGAGGGGCACTATAACCTCATTATTTCTAGATGCGAACCCTTTAGTAATTAGATGGGCTACAAAGAAGGATTTCCTAACTACTTTGGCAATATGATTGTCAAAGGAGAGAGTACTATCAACCTGGGTCCCCAGATCTCTTATTACCTCTTCTGTATTAAGGGGGCTGCCACCTATGTGGTAATTCATGGATGTTATGTTTTTCCCAAATGGGATGACTATGCATTTTTTGGCATTTAGCTTGAGACCATGACTTTGACACCAGGTGTCCATCTCAGTAATGCCCTTTAGGAGAATGTCCATGTTAGCCGGAGAGTCAATTATGGCTCCCGGTTTGCAGTCATCGGCGAACTTGGTTAGCCATAGTCCTCCTGTGTTTTCCTGTACTTCTGAGAAGTATATGCCGAACAGTAGGGGTCCCAGGACTGAGCCTTGTGGGACACCACTTGTGACTGGTTTAGAGTCGGACCTGGAGCCTGCTAGTCTTACCGTGTGAGTTCTGTCTTTAAGCCAGTTGGCAACCCATCTCGTGACGTAGGGGTTTATCTTCAGGCTGGTGAGTTTTTCTATAATTCCCGAGTGGGGAATGGTGTCAAAAGCCTTGGGGAGGTCAAGGTAGGCTGGGTGAAATACCTTCCCCTCATCTATGGCCTTGTTGACTGTCTCGAAGAAGTCAACCAGGTTTAGTAGGCATGATCTGCCCTTAACAAAACTGAACTGGGTCGGGTCAAGTGTTTGGAGGTTCCCAATGTCTTTGTTAATGAGTTCCATCATGATGCGCTCCATGGCCTTGCAGACCAGGCTAGTCAGGTTTATGGGGTGATAGTTACCAGGGTCAGTTGTGTGACATGGTGGTCAAATGTTATGCTTCCATTAATCTATGTGCCCAAATCCCTCACAACTGATTGCATGCTTAGGACGTTGTTAGTAATGTGATAATTTGTGGAGATGTCACTCTCCCCAAAGAAAATGACACTGCATTTTGTGGTATGCAGCCTGAGGCCATGTGTCTGGCACCCCTCATGTGTCTGCATGAGACCACCTTGGTAGATGTCCACATCACTAGGGGATTTGGTGACAGTACCCAGGTCTATATAGGCAGAATGCGCTTCCTGGTCACATGTGGGGGCCAGTAGCTAGCTATGATTTGTATAGAGGTCTTGGCAATGGTTAACTGCACCTGGAGTGTCTCTTTTGCATGTTACTGTTTGACCAGTCTGGAGGTGTGTAAGTCTTTCATATACAGTGAACCCTCACATCCCTTGGCTTTACTGCCCACATCTTGAGGTCTGACTGTATGATAGGATGGGTGACCATATAATGCTGGGGTGCTCTCTACAGCTTTGAACCATGTGTCTATGACTGCACAGATGTCAGCATTCTCCAAGGTTAGGACTGCTTGCAGTGTGTGCAGATTCATGTTTAGACTCCTAGCGTTTAGCAGCATGGCCTTTAATTTGCGATTTGTTGACAGTTTCATGTTGGTAGTGTTAATGTCACCTCTTTTCCTAATAAAGGTACTATGGTGGTGACAAGAACCATGGCCAGAAGCCTGAAGGCAAGGTGAGACAGATGGAGGCCATCTCTGGCAAAGCATCATGGTCTGTTGATCATATCATCCCAGGCTGTCAGATACTGGATCCCCCTGGAATGGCACCAGAAACCATGCCAATTATTAAGGTCAATCATTTCCTGATTATATTGTGGCATCATTCTGGGTGACAGCAGAATGCTGCTATAGGCTAGGAACATACCTGCCTGGGTCACATACTCAGCTGGCTCAATCATGTGTGACATCATCTAGTCCAGGGAGGTATGTCTCAGGTCAGGCACTCCAACATGAAGTATGTACCTGTTGTTGAGAGACAGCAGTACATATGTGATATATCAGATTCTGGCATCTGACAGACAAGAAACTGTGAACATCTCCATAT
Source organism: Protopterus annectens (assembly GCF_019279795.1). NCBI lineage: Eukaryota > Metazoa > Chordata > Ceratodontiformes > Protopteridae > Protopterus > Protopterus annectens. The sequence goes on along the minus strand of NC_056732.1, from coordinate 543,904,776 downwards.
ATATCCTGGGGAGATGCACAACTATGTGTCTCATAATGGAGTCTGCTATGACTAATATGTTTGATTTATGGTGACACCTTAGTGGCTCTGGAACACAGATATGTGGTTATGTGTGGTATGAGGTGTGCAGGGCTGTGGATTTTGTGTGGGTTTTTGCCTCCGAGGTCTCCTTTGTTTGGGGATGTTTATCTTGAGGACCTCCTCATATGTGGGTGTGTGTTGTGTAGGTGAGGGTGGTGTGTGAGGTGTACTAATTGCATTAACAACCTTTTTGGTGCCAGATATGTGGGCTTGAGAGGGAGAAAGCATGGACTGTAGGTTCCTAATGTCATTGCATCTCTCATAAATTTGGTTGTCCGTGTACATGAGGCAGTTGCTGCACAGGATGCTCATATCAACCAGACTGTCAGGGGAAATTGTAGGACATTGTCCAGCCATATGTATCAGAATCTCAGGAAGGAAGGCCAGGGAGACCAAAGGGGTGGGTCTACAGCCAAGGTGGTTTAAAGAAATGTAGGAGGCTTACACTACTGCATACAATGTAGACAGGCTATAAGCAAGCACTAAAAGGTACAACAGAAAAGATGCAGTCAAACACCTTAGAGAACATGCAGAAAGTAGCAGGAAACAGCAGGATGAGGAGGGAAACACATGATGTATTGCCACTATGTTGCTGATAGCCACATACATACTGTGGTGACAGATGGTGAGGTTTGATGTGGGAGTTAGTGGAGTATAGTGCTGGCAAATGTGGATGTGCAGGGTGTGTACATAATGGAGATCAATGTATATGGTCCTGTGATGTGTTCCGTTCTTCCTGTCTTTCAGGAGTGATGTACAGATGGAGGAACCCACCTTTTTCTACAGCCAAGAATGAAGTCATAGTTGACGGCTGTTAGAAAAATATGTATTAATGTATATGTTTAGTGCTTATTAGAAGGTAAAAGGGTTAACACATTTCATTCTATTTTATGTACAGCTTAATTCTGTATGAAATTTCAAGATGCTTTTCAAACTGCAGTATGCTTTCTGAAATTGCAAGATGCTCTCTGACCTAGTATTTGCTAGCACAGCAAAATTCATGTTTATGCCTTTTGGAAATTTACTGAGAAGCAGTTGATTATCTGCTAGGTCAGGAAAATAATGAATAGAACAATACTGTTTTCTATAATGTTATTGAACTTGAACAATCAGCTCTGTTCGTGTTATGAGAACATGCACAGCTGCAGAAAAAATAGACAGTTAAACAAAGACTACTTGAAGAAATGAACTATAATCTGTACTTGCTTTGTGCTCGAATTAGCCATAGTACCTTGAATGGTAACATTGCATAGTGAGAAGTTGTATCTGACCGGTGGTCATCAAGGCCACGTTGTTTTTCTTAGGAAGTTTTTTTGTAAACTTGATATGTCAGCAGAAAATCATGGACAAACAGCTGCTATGAAATAATATTGAAAGAACTTGCGAGTTATTATGTCAGCTTAGTAGGCAATGTCTTGTAAGAAATGTATAAGAACAGCTTCACTTCCTGATTCTAGTTAGACAAACTCTGTAGTAGCACGTTTTTGTCTCCTTGCTGCAAGATTAAAGTGCCTTAACCTGAATCTGCCATGTGTTGATCTTTTTGAAGTTGTTTTTCCTTTGACAGATTGGTCCTTCGGACCGGAAACTCTCACTTCGCCTCAGGTCAGATGGGCCAGGTGGCATGAATCCGTACGGGGAAGAGGCCACATTGGTTCTTCTGCTCTGAAAGACCTCCGACTGAATTGTCGTTCAAAAGAGGCCAGCCACTTTTCTGATCTGCGACTGGAGGACGAGTTAACGGTTTTCCATCGAACCTGGTGATCAAGCATGGAGGCTCAGGTAAGGTGAGATTTACCTTTTTTCTGTTTTAGATCAGGGACTTGATTTGAATCATCTGTCAGGAGATTTGTTTTATACAAGTCAGGGACAGGAAGATTGCAGTCTTGTCATAGATCAGGGAAACAGAATAGGTAAGACAGTTATTCTAGATAAACTGTGAAAAAGAAAAATCGTGGTACCACATGAAAATAAGAAGGGTTACGTAACATTTTTAACAGTCAGAACAATATGGGTAATAAGTGCACAAAAAGTTCCCAAGATCCACAGTTAACTGAAGATGCAAAATATATGCAATTACAGCATGCCGACAACATTAGGTACTATACAAAATGGGTTAATAAATATGAATTTGATGGCAAATTAGAAAAATCTTTGCTTATTAAACTTGTCAAACAGTTTAAAACTGACGCAAAAGGTCAGGTAAAAAAGCAACGTCAATTAGGCATTCCTCAGGCACACAGGTGGATTGAGGAAGCAATCCGTAGGGAACAAAAAAGTAATAATTCAAAAGCTATGTTTTTAGATAAAGAAGACAATAATTTGGTAATAGCGTCAGCCCCTCCGCCCCCTCCACTTCCCGCACCAGAGTATGAAGTGAGTGGACAAGCTGGTCAACCTCCACTATACCCAGCTGTCGCCGTGAAGCCAAGACCAGTATATAGTATATATACTATAGTATAGTAGTAGTATAGTCTCCTAGTATATAGATCGTGGACACTGGAAGACATCCGGAAAGCCACAGTGGGAATTCCCCATCCAAAAGTTAATTTTAGAAAATTCTTAGAAGACTTACAGGGCATGAGGTTAAGTTATCATTTAAACGGAGCAGAAGTAGAAAAAGTAGTTAGACAAATCGTAGGTCCGGACTGGCACATGATCAGTGGCAACTGGAATCCCCGTGACGCAGAACACAAGCCACTCCCACATAGCAACGCAGAACTGGATAACAGAGTGAAAGGTCTAACAGACCGAATCTCTGAGAAATGGAAGCCTAGGGCAGACTGGACTTGCATTAATCAATGCATCCAACAAGAAGGTGAAACTGTTGACAGATATTATGCTAGATTATTAGAATGTTTTAATAATCATTGTGGAATGCATGTACCTAAAGACAAAACACATGATTCCCCGTATGAGCAGCAGCTAAAGAATGCATTTTTGAAAGGCCGTATTTTGCCTATAAGCAGCTTTATTACAAAGCACATGGTAGACCATCGTACAAGTAGATTACAGTCACTACTTGAATATGCTAGACATGCCGAAAGGCATTTTAACAGTAAAAAGAAAAAGAAAACCCAAGTATTTTCTGTAGAAGATGAAGCAGAAGTTTATGTAGTACAGTCCGGACAAAAGGGCAAGAAAAATGCCCACGGAAACAAACAATCTGATAAACGATCAGAAGAGTTTGAAGAGAGAAAGAAAAGGGGTGAATGTTTTAAGTGCAGAAAAAAGGGACATTTAGCAAGGGATTGCAAGCAAAACAAGAAGGTAGCCATGGAAGATAAGGAGGGTGAGGACCGACTATATGATAGTCAAGAATCACTAGAGGGGAGTAACCGAGAAAAGACAAATGCAAATGTGATAGAAGGAGTAGAAGATGTGATAGAAGAAATAGAGGAAGTGCAAGAAATTGCAGATAGTGAAGAAAATGAAGTTTTAGACTTAGCATTATTGAGCCTAGAGCTATATTTAGCAGACACAAAACCGGAAGTTATACTTCTGGTAGAGGGGAGGGAAGTTAAATTCCTGTGTGACTCAGGGGCTTCACGGACCCTGATACATCCTTCCAAACTACCAGAAAATTCAGAATCACTTGATTACATATTAGTGAAAGCAGCTAATGGACAGCTGTATCGGGAACCACTCTCCCATAACATAGCAATAACTGACCCTGTTTCAGGGATGACCCAGCAAAGCAAAATTGTTGTTTCTGCAAAATACCCAGTAAACCTTTTGGGCAGAGATCTTATGCAAATATTTGGCATAGCAGTAGTTCCGACTATGCAGGGTATGGAAGCACAGCGACAAATGGATACTTTTGTGGTGCGACCAGAGGGCGAAACATTTTATTGGTACAGCCAGGACTTGATTACGACTGGTCCAGCGGCAGTAACCGAAGAACTGATGAACATAGCCATCAGTAAGTCCCCCTCCCTTGACACTGATAAACAGCATTTGTTGCACTGTACTCCGTATTATTATAGCACACAAGGACCTGATAAGGAATATGAGCAAGAACTGTTCAAAAACCATGCAAACAGATTAGTATTACGTAATCTGTACTGGGACACAGAAGGGAACAGTGTAGTTAGCTGTTTATTGCCCCAGGAATTCTTTGCACTCTATAAATCTAATCAATTACCACATGTTAGTTTAACTAAGGACAAGAATGTGAAATGGGCAGACCTAGGAGAAAAAGTCACAAAGTGGGAAAAACAGACGGAGTTAGAATTGTCAGAACAGGGAGTACAGAAGCAGAAGTTAAATTGGATAACACAGACACACCCAGCTGTACACTTGCAGTCTAGCGAGGACAGCTGATTAGCACTCTTACTAGAAGAGGAAGAAAATGCCTTATGGAGCATACCAGAAACTCTCTGGTCAACAGAGAAATCAAATGTAGGACTAATCCGTACAGGAGGACCAGTTACTATTACACCAAAATCAGCATTTAAACCTCAGAAGAGATAGTATCCCTTAAGGAAAGATGCAGAAGTAGGAATCAAACCTATAACAGCAGCTTTACTTAAGGAAGGAGTACTGGTAGAATCTCCCGATTCACCATGTAACACACCCTTATTTCCTGTCAGGAAAGCAAGCGGAGAATGGCGTATGGTCCAAGATTTACAAGCTGTAAATGATGCAGTAATACCTAGAGCACCTACGGTGCCAGATCCACACACCCTATTGAATGATTTGAAGCCTCAACAGAAGTATTTTTCTGTGGTAGATATTAGCAATGCGTTATTTTCAATACCGATACACCCTGACAGCCAACATTGGTTTGCATTCACATTTCAGGGGAAAAGGTATACATACATGCGACTACCACAGGGGTATTGTGAAAGTCCAACAATATTTGCACAAGAGATGGCAAGCAACTTGGCGGGATTTAGCCCACCAAGAGGCAGTCAGATTTTACTTTATGTAGACGACATCCTGCTGGCAGCCCCCACCCAGCAAGAATGCAGAGAAGATACCATAGCATTACTACAATTTCTAGCCACTCAAGGACATAAAGTAAATAAAAACAAATTACAGCTTTGGAGAAAGCAGGTAAAATATCTGGGATATGTAATATCCAAAGAAGGCAGAACATTAGATGAAGTTAGGAAAATAGCAATTTTACAAGCACCCAAACCGACTACCAATAAGGAAATGATGTCCTTCCTGGGTACGACTAATTTCTGTAGGAGTTGGATTCCAAACTATGCCTTGGAGTCTGCCCCACTGATCAACTTGATATACAAGAAGCCTATGGCAGCAGAAGATTTATTACAATGGACACCAGAAGCAGAATCAGCTTTCTGCAAACTAAAACAATTGATATCATTCTCATTAGTTTTAGGATCACCAAACTATCATAAATGTTTTTTCCAAACTGTAGATTGTAAGCAAGGTTATATGACATCAGTGTTAACACAGCAACATGGGGACAAGCAATACCCCATAGCTTACTATTCATCACAGCTGGACCCAGTGGCGCAATCCCTGCCCCACTGTGTACAAGCAGTAGTCGCAGCTGCAATGGCAGTACAGGCTTCAGCCTCAGTAGTGTTGTTCCACCCTCTCACATTGAGAGTGCCTCATGCAGTCACGATTATTTTACTGCAAGAAAAAGTAGCATATCTTTCTCCTGCTAGACATCTTTCCTGTAAGACTATACTCTTGAGCCAACCTCATATGACAATTGAACGATGTACAACTTTAAACCCATCTACCTTGCTCCCGACCCCTGCGGATGGCACACCACACTGCTGCCTGCAGGAGATTGAGCAAAAGACACTGCCTAGAAAAGATCTAACAGATGTCCCCTTGGATAATGCCGAGGTGACATATTATGTGGACGGCTCATGCAGAAGGGGTCCTACAGGGCAGAACCTAGTGGGGTTTGCAGTAGTTTCTGATACTGAGATTTTAGAAGCAAAGTCTTTACCACACAACTTATCTGCACAAGCAGCGGAATTGATTGCCTTGACAAGGGCATGTACCTTGGCAAAGGGTAAATGTGTGAACATTTTTACTGACAGCCAGTAAGCTTTTTCTACTGTACATGTTTTTGCACAACAGTGGAAAAATAGACGAATGATAACATGTACTGGTAAACCGATTAATCATGCGCAGTTTATTTTAGATTTGTTAGAATCTATTTAGTTACCTCATAAAGTAGCTATTTGTAAATATGTAGCTCATACCAAGCAACAGCATAGGATTTCAAAAGGTGATGCAAGAGCTGATACAGCTGCAAAGCAGGCAGCTTCAGCTTCAGAAGTATTTCTTTTGAGTGAGGAATTACAACCTTCTGAGATTTTAGATTTAGAAATGTTGAAAACAATGCAGCCACTTACTATGAAAGTAGAAAAACAGAAATGGATAAAATGAGGAGCAATTCTTGAGAAAGGGCTGTACATCTCCAAAGAAGGAAAAACGATTTTGCCGTCTAATTTGTATAGATATGCAGCTTTGTTGAGCCATGGGCAGTGCCATGTCTCAACAGGGGGGATGGTACAGTTACTGAACCGAGTGTTCACAGCATATGGATTTACAAACTACACAAAAAATTTTTGTGCAGCATGCCATGTTTGTAACAAGCATCATGCACAAGGGGCATTGAAGCCTAAGCAAGGGAGTTTCCCAACACCACCGTACCCATTCCATACTATCTGTATGGATTTCATAGAACTGAACAAATGCGAAAATAAGAAGTATTGTCTTGTCATTATAGATGTTTTACAAATGGGTGGAAGCTTTTCTGACCAAAAATCCAGATGCAGCTACTGTTGCAAAAGTCCTTGTTAAAGAAATTATTCCTAGATTTGGCATACCGGAAAAGATCTACAGTGACAATGGCACACACTTTGGGCAGGATTCACGAAGGCTTGCACGGAGTGTAAGAGACGTGCAACACTCCATGCAAGCCTCGCGATCCAGGAACAGCCCTAAACTCCGTGTAAGAGACCAGCTAAAACTTCTCTTACACGGACTGGGCGTGGACATGCTAAATACCTCACTTGCATCCGAAAGGTATGCAAATGAGGTATATTAGCGATCCACGAAGCAGAAACCAGTCAGTGTAGGAGACGTTTTAGCTGCAGAAATGTACTCAGTTGACAACTGAGTACATCTCTGCAAAATCAACAATGGAGCGATGTCAGCTCCAAAAAAAGGTTGCATATAAGTCAGGTAGCATGCCAAAGGCCAAATATGTGGCCATTGGCAAGATAACCCGATGCAAAAATATAAAAATAATGTTTTTTTTTTTCAGAAATTGCCGATGTTTAAACCCAGCGCAGCCCCACGCAAATGGGCTGCGCTGTATAAAACTATAAAAAAGAAGGTTATAAACCCACAAATGTGGGTTTAATGCAATACATGGAATGACAATGCAGGGACCAGCAGACAAAAACCAACATGGCCACCGTGTAGTGGTTGCTAAGGGGGGAAGCTGAGTCTAAGACATGTAACTAAGCATTAGTAGGCAATCTCATGTAAATGAGGGTTAGGATACTGAATCCCACAGTCACATAGCAAATGAGCACTGTCTGAATAGTGTATGAGATAGAAAAGGGGGAGGAATAGAGTAGGAGATAGGTGACATCACAGGGGGGAATGGTAGACAGAAACGCAGTTCATTGGAGGCCAGTGTAACATGACAGATGACAGGCACAGATCATGGAAAGAGGTGTGCCACTAGAGAAGTCATGGAAAGACAAGAAATGGAAGGTGTACACTGTTACCTAGACCAAAGTTTCTTGCTGGCCGTGCATGCGCAAGTGTGCGTGCAATGAAGCCCGAGTAAGGCAGTGTGCGTGCGTGTAAGGCAGTGTGAGCATGTGGGAGCATGTTGGGAGATGTTTAACACTGTTTGCGCGGGTGTGCGGGCGTGGAAGGCAGTCCGAGGATATAGGAGGCTGTTGGCAGACGTGTAACAGTGTTTGCGCGGGTGTACGCACGTGTAAACCTGAATAAGAAGATCCTTAACCGTGTAAGCCACTGTGAGCGTGTTTCACATAGTATGCAACCTGCTCCCCCCTGAGGAAACAGAGAGGAAAAAGGAAGCAACAGAATTAATAGGAAGCTAGCAGGGATAACTGCTGAAGCTAGCAGGTGAAAATAATTAGAAGCAGGCAATTACACAGGCAGAATAGTAGCCCAGCCCAGCACTTAAAACTCTGCAAACAGTAGTGCAGGATGTTCTCATTAAGAGACACTGCAAGACAGGAGTAAGCTAATAGAAGTGAAAACTGAAAAAGCTGAACTCAGAGCAGAAATGCTAGGGGCTGCCATAGCTGTCATAATGAGACATAGGTGACTTGCTGAGGGTGGTGACAATGCAGAAGGTGCCAGACAACCCACAGTGAGGAGACGGAGAAGAGGGTACAGGCCCAGGGTCACCTACCATGGGTTACATGAGCTGGAGATTGTAGAGCGCTATAGAGTGGACAGAGAGCTCCTGCAGCAGATTGTTGAGCTGTGCAGGCCACGCCTCACACACAGAACCAACAGAGGGGAACCCATCCCAGTGGAAACCAAGGTATGTGTTGGCCTAAGAATACTAGCAACAGGTACCTTCCAGAGACCAACTGGCGATATGATGGGGATATCACAGGCATCAGCCTCCAGGGTACTACACCAGTTCCTGGATGCCATGTCAGCACATGTCGGTGATCATGTATATTTCCCCAATGCCCGTGAGGTATTGGCCAGCAATATGCGTCTCTTCCAGCAAATAGCAGAATACCCTGAGGTACTGGGTGCTATAGACTGCACGCACATACGCATCAAAGCACCAGCAGGTGAGTGGGGTAGGGCCTACATAAACCACAAGGGCTTCCCCTCCATCAACTGCCAGGTCGTGTGTGATGCCCAGGGAATAATAATGAATGTGTGTGCTGGCTGCCCTGGGAGTTATCACGATTCCCACATCTGGCATCTGACGCAGCTGTACCAGACATTTGCCAATGGGGACATCCCACACGGACACCTAGTGGGGGATGCAGGTTATGCACTGGAGCCGTGGCTGATGACACCCATCAGAAACGCACACACACCTGAACAGGAACGCCATAATGAGGCACACGCACAAACACGTAATGTGATAGAGCGTGTGTTTGGGCTGCTCAAGTCATGGTTCCGGTGTCTGGACACTTCTGGTGGAGCCTTGCAGTACACACCAACTACATGTACCCAAATTGTCATGGTATGTGCCATGCTACATAATATGATCCTGCGAAAACAGCTGCAGCAGGACCAGCATAGGGCAGGGACAAACAGCCCCCCACCATTGCCAAGGCCATCACAGGCAGAGCGTGACTCGGAGGAGGAACAACCTGAGCCTGCCCCAGTAGGCAGAAGGAGGCGTGCCCAGTATGCCCTGGCCTTGGCAAAGAGGCAACGCATAGCACATACACTGGCTCAGTCGGAACCCTGGGAATGATACCCCTCTCTGACTCACTCATATAGTAAAATGGATGCCTAACATGACACAACCTGCTCTCAAACATGTACAGGGAAGTGTAATATGCGCATCCGACAGAGGCAGCCCTGCTGCACCACCTGAGGCATGAATGCTATGTGTTAAATAATGTAACACCAAGTACCATATGCACACCTGAGGACCCTGACTAACATCCTACCCTCACCAAGTATCATGCCACAACAAGACAACGAGATGACCAAGTGCAACAATTGCCTGAAGTATCGCAGTTATCCGAAGGGGACCCAATGTGTGCCAGTCTGGGATGACATGCTGAGCATGACAAGATGCACCACCTGCCAGGACTGGCATGCGCCTATCAGTGCAGGCCGTATGGATACTGGCAAAGGCTGTTGTCACCCACAGTGCGCCCTGAATAGGTAAGGCTCAAAACACAAACCTATCTCCAGAGGTACCAGAAGGGATAAGAATAAGATAAGGGATAAGTTGAATCAGCAAGATGCATGCAGTCTAAACACACCCAGTATGGTGAATGTTGATAACTGTGGTGTAACAGAAAACTGAGGCAAGGCTCACAACAGCACCCTAACACTACCAGGTTACACCTCATACTGTGCTGTACAGCCTCAGAACCTGGACCAAGCTACAAAATGATGGTGACTAGCAAGAATTCTCAAGGATAACCACACCCCCATGTCGGTACCACAACAAAAAGCAGCATGGACTAGCCATGCTCAAGTAACAGTGGCTACAACTGCCCCCCAGTGTATAGCCTGCTACAGACTACTGTCCCAACACCAGGAACTGCATCCGGCCTATGCTGGAATACATGAATATATCAAGTCCTCAAGCCCACATTATATTGGGTGACTGCAAATACCCAGACATAGACTGGGAGCATTATACTAGCTCCAACAGTGTCGGACAAAGGTTCATAGAATCCACAAACCAAAAGGCCCAGGAACAACGTACCACTCCCACAAGAGGGGTAAGCATACTGGATGTGATAATCAGCAACATGGGTACTGGATGTCAAGATGAGAAGTGTATTGCTCACTGGTAAAACCAGACCATAGAGTAATCACACTGGATATACAAATCCTGACCACAGTCCCTGGTCGGGAAACCACAGTGGAAAAGATGTGTTAAGCAATATCTGCACTCCTCCAAACTGATGTGGAATCCATTAAAGGTCCCGTGCAGGTGCAAAATATGGGCCACACCTCAGAACCTGTAATACAGCCATTCCATGAACACTGCCAGGAATGCTTGGATTATGCAGTCCTAAATTAAAACAAGACACAGTGCCTAAATCTGGCATGGTGGACACCAGCCATAATGAAAACATGCAAGAGAATGAGGAAGCTACTACATGATAGAGCAAACATGAACAATGAAGTAATCACTGATCAGTAGTATGGCAATAAAATCTGTCCACACATGCAATCCACTAAGGCCAGCCACAACAAGTGGAATCTGTGAATCCTGAGGCAATGTCACACCTGCCCCAAGTACACAGACAACCCCCAACACCACCCAAGAAATACAAACATATGTGAGAGATGCAACCATCCATCCAAACTGGAGGCTGAGCTCCCTCAACTCAGTACTCCCAAAACAAGTCAGTAGGAGAAGGTAACCACACACACCACAAACACAGTCCCACATAGACCTATCACAACTGCAAACCAAACACATAAACACAGACAAACATTCCCGGAGGCACAAATTACAAACACAGCACACCAACAGAGGCCTCTAAAGCAGACACCCAATCAAACAGCCTCCAAACATAGCACATGCAACACATAGCACACAAAGCTGGTGTGCCAAACAGTCACAGGCCAGAAGGAGAAACAACATGCCTGATACAGTTGTAATAGGTGACTCCATAGTCAGACACACTGCTGTCCCGCACACCAGACTGAACATGGGAAAGGGTACAGTAAGCTGCCTGTAGGCTGCCACAATATGCCACATAACAGAAGTATGTAGGTCACTCCAAAGCAAGTAGAAATATGATGCAGTCATAGTCCATGCTGGTGTGAATGACCTGAGATGTACCGCCCTAGACTACATGAAAAGAGACATAGATGAGCTATCTGATTATGTAGTCCAGGCCAGTATGACACTCACCGTTCGCAGCATCCTACCCTTACCAAGAGTAATGCCACAGTACAAACATGGAATGATCAGTCATAGCAAGTGGCACACTTACTGGTGTTATTCCAAGGGGATGCAATGTCTGTCCGCTTGGGATGTCATGCTTGACAAGCCACGGAGATGTCCTTGGGATGGCCTGCACCTGTTACCCCTGGGCGTCTGAATATTGGATAAGGCCTTTGCCACCTCCATAGAGCCTTTTGTAGGCAAGGCTGAAAAGACTAACCCACCACACTAGAAAACATAAGTGGGAAGAAACATAAGGGAAATGCTGACCAATGCCAGATGTGTACACCCCAATATGCAAGCTCCCGAGGCCATCCCCAGAATGGAGAACATCGATGTCTGTGCAGTGACAGAAACCTGCTACAAGCCTCTTGACAGCACACCAGCACTACCAGGTTATACCATGTATCATGTGTCATGGCCCCAAAACCTGGAACGAAATATAAAAGGAGGGTGAGTATCCGTAGTCAGCACAGACACCCATACGTCCAGGTAACTGACAATGCACAAGGCATTGGAGTTCACACATGTGCAACTAACTGTAGGCAAGACTGCTGTGCAGTCTGTAGCATGCTACAGACCACACTCTCACACAATAACCCCACCCAGCTGTCCTGAAGACAATGGGCAGTATGAATGTCCCACCAAATAACAAACAAGGTACCACTAATTACCATATAGGTGGTAAACCAGTATGTATAGAAAGAGTAACCAGGGACCTAGTGACACAAGTGGACAGTAACCTGTTATGTGACACCCACATTGCCAATGTGGCTAGGAAGACTGTCTACATTTGACACCATAGCAGGAAAGGAGTCACATCTACGGCAACAGAGGTCATTGTGCCCCCATACTTTTCCCCAATCACACCCATAATCCAGTACAATGCCTCATATGGGATGTACCTTACCTGACACCTGCAGCAGTTAGAAAGATCTCAAAGGTATCTGACCAAGAGGATAAAGGGTCACAAATACATGTCATATGCTGCCTGGCTGTAGACACCCCAGCTGAATCCAGTCACATACTGCCTACACAGAGGCATTGCATGCCTGTTGTAGGAGGCCATGCCCAACACAGGAGTAATGGACATGCTCCACCCCAGAAAACACAAATCCATCGGAGCTGTGAGAGGGAGAGATGTCAACCTCAACAAATAATGAAATAGGATGTGCTGGTGGGACAGATACATAATCCAGAGGCTCCCCACACCCTGGACCAGAATCCCATTCCATGTTAGGCAGAGCCCCTCACTGACACTCTTCAACAGGAATCTTGCCAAGTGGATGGATGATTGTAGAGTTACACTGGGGGTCTTCACTGTGTCATGTCCAGACAGAGGCACAGCCAAGCAAAACATAAATGGCCATAATATGCACATAGCAAGGGGTGTCAAAAACTACACACACTCTGGCTAGGCCAACAAATGCCCAGGGTGGATTGCCTAGTATGACCCTATGAACCTATGAAGATACAAATTGTACAGGACACTAAGGATAATCCCAAGGCTTTCACAACTGAAGGTAGGAACCATGTTGGGAATTCACAGATATGCCCTGAATCACACAAATATCACAAACACACACACATATTGCCCACATACATCCTGACAGGTGCAGTGCAAACCCCCCCAATGCAGAATATCTATCCCAGAAGACTGCTGGCCCCCTGACATTGCAGATGCTGAGGTAAAGGCCAACATCTACAAAGCAAAACACACAGCAGCAATGGTATGAGATGTTGTCCTGGGCTTAGTGCAAAATGGACTCCAAGATGAATGGAATGCCAAACCACACTACTGCTCAATGTCAGCCTTACCACAGACTATGTACCCAAAGAGCAGTGTACAACAACAGTGGTCCTTCTCAACAAAGGTGTTGCCTGAATGGATACTGAACACTACTACCCCAGAATCCTGAGAAGCTCGGTTTGCACAGCTATGGAAAGGATCAGCATGTACCACAGACATAAAGATATTGGGGACCTACTGACACCGGACCCAACCCAGTGTGGCCTTCCCAAGTGCAGATCCTGCCCCTAACCATGTTTGACTCAATTGAAACAGCCATTAAAGTCATTGATGAGGGCAATGTGCTCCACACAGTGTATCTGGACCTTGCAAAGGCTTCTATACAATACCCTACGTGTTCATTATAGATAGGCTCACCAGCTTACATATAAACCCACATGTCAGTAGAGGGGTTGCAAACCAGACCAAGGACAGAACAGACATGGTCAGACATGCTGCAGCCATGTCAGACTACAAACCAGATATAACTGGCATCCCACAAGGCTTTGTCCTGGGAACACCCTCGTCTGGTATATATGTCCCATAGGTACAGGCAAACATGGAAGGACTGTGTCCGAACATGTCTGCAGAGGACTACAAACTGCTCACCACATATGTTCCACCAGCTGACACAAGCATCCCACAAAAGGGCCACATAGAAACAGACAACTGGTGCCATAGCCATGTCAGCAAGCTAAGTGCAGAAACGTGTATAGTCAACCTCCGTGGATATACAGTAAGTGCCCACCAATTACCACATAGGTGTGAACCCATTATGTAGTTAACATGTAATGAGAGACCTGGGGACACAAGGTGATAGATATCCTGCATTGGACAAACATGTGCTGTAGTGTTTACAGGAACATACCATATACCCACCTACTCACAAGGGCTGTCAGATCTAGATAAGGGTAGGTCATTGTGGCTCTGCAGTCATCCTTCATCAGCGGTACAATTGACTACAATAGCCCCTGTGGGATGTACCTCAGCAGACACCTCCATCAACTGTAAAGTCCCCAACAGTACCTCATCAGGAGTATCAAAGAGCTTGCACAGATGCCATGTGTTGCCTGTGTCGCTGGCATCAATGAACATGCTGCACCTTGTACAATCTGAATGGCAGTAAGCCATGCACATTAGAGACCTGAACCCCAGCACTGACTTACATAGGACAAGCTGTACTGTGTGCTCCATAACACAGAAGCCACCCCCAGCACAGGCTACCCATAGAGTCACATATCAATCTTCCTCAATAGGAACCCTGATGAGTGGATGGGAGATGGTAGATTTATCCTGGGTACCACTGTCATGTCACAGGTAGACAGAGGCACAGTATACTAACCATGACATATGTCATGGCAAACTCCACGTACAATGTGTGTTGAAGGACAAACATACTCTCCAAATAGCATTACACATGGACTAGGGCACATCGCTAGTGTTTGCAAATGTACACCTATGTTGTGGAATACACTACCAATGTTGGACAAGCCTGGTTTAAGTAGTTCATATCTGAACAGAATGCAACATGGTCAGATGTACACAACTGGCCCGTAACCAGGCTGTTGTGCCCACTATCGAAATGTAAAGCAGTGATAGCAGTAAAGCCTAGGATACTGCCCACCACAGTCAAAGTACTACCAGTACACTATACAGTACTACAGTGTTAGGTCAGTGTGAAAGGATGTTGACAACTGTATGCAAAGTATCCCATGCAAACACTGCAGGCACAGTATAACCCTGTTGTGTTCACACACAAAGCAGTTGTACCGTAACTACACAACATGACACACAACACACAACCATAAACAGGTGATAGTTGTTGAAGTTCACACTCATCCACAAATGTGGTGGGCTGCAGAGTCCAACATATGGAATGCTCACACTGGGCATGCTCACACACATTGACAACATGCCATGGGAAGGCTGAACTGGGCATGCTCACACACTTAGGCCAAATCTCGGTGTAGCAGTTGGACACACATAGCTGGTATTGTTATGTTGTATTCCAGGAACCAACCACATTATAGCAGTCTGCCCAGTGCACACAGCTAAATGACTACAGAGACATACGTGATGTAGTGGATCCCTCCCAGATGCAAACATCTTCCGCAGATGCACAAGTTGTTCATACAAACAGGGAATGCTATGGCAATAAAGATGTGCAAACAGTCTATCAGCAACAAATAATGTGCATTTCACAATTAAACATATGGGTGTAGGGTCAACACTAGGCTGTGTGCCCTAGGGAATGACAGCTTAGCCAGAGTGTGCTTGGTGTCTGCCTCCCCACAGGATGCACATTCCCCTTTCTAAACACAGATGATGTCAGCACCCTCTAAGTACAGCAGGAGAAAAGCAACTCCCCAGTAATCCGAATAGCGTGCTCTGCTAATGCGTCCGTCTCAAGTGTCATAACATAATTAGGTAGGGGTGTCAAATGCTCAGTGTGTGTGTGTGTGTGTGTGTGTGTGAGTAAGTCTGTGGGAGAGAAATGTCCCTTTTGTCAAATAGGAAAACACACTACGGGATGCACATTCCCTTTCTAAACACCAATGATGTCAGCACCCAATAAGTACAGCAGGAGAAAAGAAGCTTTCTAATAATCCAAATAGCGCGCTCTGTTAATGCGTCCATCTCAAGTGTCATGACATGGTTAGGTAGGGGTTTTAAATCCTGCAAATGCTCAGTGTGTGTGTGTGAGTGGGGTTGGTGTGTGTGTAAGTCTGTGGGAGAGGAATGTCCCTTTTGGCAAATAGGAAAACACACTACAGGATGCACATTCCCTTTCTAAACACCAATGATGTCAGCACCCAATAAGTACAGCAGGAGAAAATAAACCTCCCAGCAATGCGAATAGCACACTCCGCTAATGCGTCTGTCTCAAATGTCATAACATAGTTAGGTAGGGGTTTGAATCCTGTGAATGGCAAGTGTGTGTGTTTGTCTGAGAGGGGTTTGTGTGTGTGAGGGAAATATCCATATTGGAAAACACACTAGCACCCAAAAAGTACAGCATGAGAAAAGAAACTTTCCAGTAATGCGAATAGCGCGCTCCACTAATGCGTCTCTCTCAAGTGTCATAGCATAGTTAGGTAGGGGTTTGAATCCTGTGAATGGCAAGTGTGTGTGTTTGTCTGAGGGGGGTTTGTGTGTGTGAGGGCAATGTCACTTTTGGCAAATTGGAAAACACACTACAGGATGCACATTCCCTTTCTAAACACCAATGATGTCAGCACCCAATAAGTACAGCATGAGAAAAGAAACTTCCCAGTAATGCGAATAGTGCGCTCCGCTAATGCGTCTGTCTCAAGTGTCATAACATAGTTAGGTAGGGGTTTGAATCCTGTAAATGGCAAGTGTGTGTGTTTGTCTGAGGGGGGTTTGTGTGTGTGAGGGAAATGTCACTTTTGGCAAATTGGAAAACACACTACAGGATGCACATTCCCTTTCTAAACACCAATGATGTCAGCACCCAATAAGTACAGCATGAGAAAAGAAACCTCCCAGTAATGCGAATAGCGCGCTGTGCTAATGTGTCTGTCTCAAGTATCATAACATAGTTAAGTAGGGGCTTGAATCCTGTGAAGGGCAAGTATGTGTGTGTGTTTGTCTGAGGGGGGTTTGTGTGTGTGAGAGAAATGTCACTTTTGGCAAATTGGAAAACACACTACAGGATGCACATTCCCTTTCTAAACACCAATGATGTCAGCACCCAATAAGTACAGCATGAGAAAAGAAACCTTCCAGTAATGCGAATAGCGCGCTCTGCTAATGCGTCTGTCTCAAGTGTCATAACATAGTTAGGTAGGGGTTTGAATCCTGTAAATGGCAAGTGTTTGTCTGAGGGGGGTTTGTGTGTGTGAGGGAAATGTCACTTTTGGCAAATTGGAAAACACACTACAGGATGCACATTCCCTTTCTAAACACCAATGATGTCAGCACCCAATAAGTACAGCAGGAGAAAATAAACCTCCCAGTAATGCGAATAGCGCGTTGTGCTAATGTGTCCGTCTCAAGTGTCATAACATAGTTAAGTAGGGGTTTGAATCCTGTGAATGGCAAGTGTGTGTGATTGTCTGGGGGGGCAGTGTGTGTGAGGGCAATGTCCCTTTTGTCAACTATGTGAACAGACTACAGGATGCACATTCCCCTTTCTAAACACTGTTCAGCAGAAGGCCATGGCTCTGGCACAAGATGTCTGTTGCTATGATGCCCCTTTGGAAGATGCTTGTGTCCGCTGAAGAGGCGATTATGGTGGCCTGTTTACAGTCATCTGCATATTTGGACAGCCACAGTCCATCCGTGTTGGCCTGTACCTCCAATAAAATATACCCAACAAGAGGGTCCCAGGACTAAGCCTTGTGGGACACAACCCATAACTGTTGTGGGGTCTGGCATGGCTCCAGCAATGCTAACCATGTGGTATCTGTCCTTGAGCCACTGTGCAATCCATCTAGTGACATAGAGCCTTATATTTAAGCTGGTGACCTTCTCTAGAATGGCCAAGTGGGGTATTGTTGTGACGGCTTCTGCAAGGTCCAGGTAGGCTGTGTGAACCACCTTCCCCTCATCAATGGCCTTGGTGACTGTTTCAAAGAAATCAACTGGGTTAAACCCGGTAGTGCTGGTGTGCTCTCAGTAGCCCTGAACCAGGCATCTGTAACTACACAGATATCGATGTTTTCCATGCCAAGGAGTGTTTTGTGTGCACGCATCTGGAGGTTTAGATATCTGGCGTTGGGTAGCATTGCTCTTAGTTTTGTATCCCTTGTGATACCTATGAAGGTGGGTTTGTCATTCGAGCCCTGCCTAACATAGGCACAATGGGTGTAGCAAGAGCCTTTGCCAATATCTGAATGACCAATGCAAACTGTACACATGTTCATAGGATGCAAGTGTCAAGGAATATGCTGCGTGGCCAGTATAGTCCTCCAGCATGGGTCCTCTGAAGTCATCCACCCCAGCCTACACAATTGTAGAGTCTGCTTGTGCTAAACACAGTCTGTGTGCAGTGACAACCTTGCCTGGGGGTGGAGATGGGATATGTATGTCCAGGGAAAGGTGGACATGGGCAGGTATCAACAATGGTGGTCTACCTCTGGTGTGGAACAGTGGGTACCCACATTGCAGATGGACATGTGCAATATGTATTAAACCATGTGGCTGTGGTGTGTGGTTCTGCCATAGCACATGGACCCATAAATTGTAGTGGCGGTAGGGTAAAGAGGTAGAGGCCTGAGTAGTTCCCACACACAATATGCCTGTACCTGATGTTAACAACTGGAATGGTGTATGTGAATACCTGCATATCCTGGCACTGTTCCCAGGGAAGCTAGGTGTGTGTCCTGGATGTGGGTGTGGTGTGCTGGACTGGCAGTGTTGTGTGTTACAGGTCCTGTGGTCCCAAAGCATGGTATAGAACATAACCTGCCAGTGCGATGTGCACATCTGACCCTGATGTAGGTGGCTGCATATGCATATACATGCTATCCCCCACCTGACAGGTAGTAAGACAACCACAAACCTCTGTGGAAATGAAGATGTCAGCACCCTAGAAATACTACAGGTGTAGAACAGATGCCCAGTAATTCGGATAGTGCACTCTGCTAATGCGTCGCCCTCAAGTGTCATAATATAGTTAGGTAGGGGGTCGAATCCTGCAAATGCTCAGTGTGTGTGTATGTGTGTGGGTGAGTGGGGTTTGTGTGTGTGAAAGGCTGTGAGAGGGAAATGTTCCTTTAGCCAACTGGGAGAACACACTACAGGATGCACACGCCCCTTTCTTAACACAGATGATGTCAGCATCCTATAAGTACAGCAGGAGAAGGAAAGCCTCCTAGTAATGCGAATAGCTTGCTCTGCTAATGCATCCATCTCATGTGTCGTAACATAGTTAGGTAGTGGTTTGAATCCTGCAGATGCCAAGTGTGTGTGTTTGGATGGGGGGGGGGGGTTATTGTGTGTGTGCAGATATGTATGAGGAAAATGTTCTTTTTGCCAACTGGGAGAACACACTACAGGATGCAGACGCCCCTTTCTTAACACAGATGATGTCAGCACCCTATAAGTACAGCAGGGGAAGGGAAGCCTCCCAGTAATGTGAATAGCGCACTCTGCTAATGTGTCTCTCCCGAGTATCGTAATGTAGTTAGGTAGGAATTTGAAACCTGTAAATGACATGTGTGTGTGTTTGGATGTGGGGTGTTTGTGTGTGTGCATGTCCGTCTGAAAAACATGTTAGTTTTGGCAATCAGGAGATCACACTACCTGATGCACATTACCCTTTCAAAGTACTGATGTTGTCAGCACCCTCTAAGTATAGCCAGAGATGAGGAACTATCTAGTAAACCGAACAGTGCGCTTTGCAAATGCGTCACTCTCACGTGTCATGACATAGGTAGGTAGGGGAATGAATCCTACATATGGCAAGTTTGCATGTGTGGGGGTAGTAGGGTGTGTGTAAATGCAAGTGTGAGGGAACAGATCCTTTTGGCAAATACTACTATACACCAGATGCTGCATACCCCACCAGTAAACACAGGGGATGTCACCACACTATCAGCACAGCCAGACAGGGCTGGTTGGCTAGTAATGCCAATAGTGTGCTCTGCTACTGTGTCTATTACCATCATCAGAGTACAGATAGGCATGTTTGGGTAACCCACAACTATCACGTGTGGTTGTGTCACACAGTATGACCTTGTGCGGATGTTTGTACATGCCAATGCATGCCATCACCTAACCCAGCAATTGCATTGCACACATGATGTATGTGTGTGACACATACACAGAAATACCTGTGAACTGCAGTAGTTACCATGTCTGACACATGCTTTGTGTGGATAAATGGTATTAGCAATGTATACCAATATGACTGTGTGTCCTAGTGTGCAGGGTCTGCACGTGGTATGTCCCTATACAGTGTGGGTGTCTATGGTGAAAGACCTACAGCAGGGGATACACATCTGGTCTGGCCCATATAGTGTACATGTAGTCAATGTACAGGTGCTGTATGTTCCCACCTGTTGTGGTAGTGGTAACATGTCATTCCACTGCATGTCGGTGACCACATGCTGTGAACTCTTCAGCTAGAGTGTTGTAGCTACAGTAATGCTCACACACAATGTTCGGCTGGATGCAGTATGGCCTTATAAACACAGTTCATGGGACTGTCATATTGCCGGTGTTGTTATGGAGGATAGGTGGTCTTCCTGTGTATGTGAGGGTTGTGTGTGCCATGCTATGAACCAGATGGCAGTCCAACACACTGTCAGCTGCACCTGAGTAGGCCCTGATGGTTTGTGCTGTGCCAACAACCTGGAGGTGTGTGTATCTGTGCTAACTTGGGATACCACACCCCTATCCATGTGTGTTACATGTGTAGGGGACGACAGGCATGGTAAGGGCATAACCTGTCAGTGATGGGTAACACCTGTGAGGCATGAATCATGCATCTGGTACTGCACAGACACTGCAGTTCACCGTGCTGAGGGCAGTGTCCGGTGCATGCATCCTCCGGTGTACACTGCTGTAGTTGTGTAGCAGCACTGTTAGTGTACTAACCTGTGTGATACCCACGGAGGTCACTATGTAAACCATGTCCTGCAGCATAAGGCAGTATGTGTGTACCAAGGAGCCATGCCAGTATACATTTGGCCATGTGTGTCACGTGCAAGATGACCCATGAACATCAATGTGGCTTCCCTAGCATGTAAGCAGACGTTGACAGCCACTGGATACCCTATGAATGACAGTGGAGACTGAGCATAATGTAGACATACAACAGCCTTCCCACATATAGTGGTTGAATACCTGGGGAGAGTATGTTGGCAACCAACATCAGGCTCATACTGGCCTGTGCCACATGCTGAGAGATCCATTCTATGTTCCCTATCATGTAATCCAGGGAGGTATGTCCCAGGCAGCCACACTGGCATGGTCAATGAGTGAGTCATATCTGTCCATGCCTCTGTCTGACCTGTATGCATGTGTGCTGTGGTGGACCATAGTGCCCCTGTGTCATATCACCGTGACCTTCACCAGATACAGCCTGTTGAGCGGGACACCAGTGCAGCACACATGACAGGTACCTGACACATCTGTAGCAGGTGTGTTGTGTAGCCCTACAGGCTGTGGGTGTGTGGCACAGGGGATGTGCGTGCCATGTGTGGCATGTGCTCTGTTCTGACGGAACATATGCCTGTGTGCCAGCTGCAGAGGTGTGTGATGCACAGGCAGGCTGCTAGTCTGAGTCCCCACGTATGCCCCAGTGTGTTCAGCATGCTGTCAGTGTGTGTCAATGTCTGACTGGTATTGTCGTCACTGTAATATCATGTATTGCTTTATTTATTCTTCCTACATATGTTGACAGGGATAGCCCAACTGGATGCATGTCCATTCCCAGGGTAGGCCCGTGGAGACAAGCTACGAGGGTAGCAGATACAGCATTACAGAATACTAGCATGACATAGTACAAACAGATTATTTACAGAGATTACATAAGTAAGCAGGTCCAACATGTTCCACAGGTTAATGTTAGACCTGAGCACAAGCCAGGATTAAATTGTATTTACACAGTATAGTGGTTCACACAGGTTACACATCTGAGTTAGCCAGGCCTGATACACTGACATAGCCAGTTACATGACAAATGTTGTTTGGGTCTACTGTTAAATGACCTAAGGTAGACATTAGGGTAATATCAGCTGGAAGTGGGTTCCAGGATCTACGTACAGGATTTGCAAAGAGAGAATCACCAGCTGTGTTAATAGACTCGCTAGTTCGAAGTAGTACAATGTTAGAGGATCGAAGCGGTCTAGGATTGTTATAGGGGGTGATTGTAATTTAAGTGCAGGAGTATTGTCTGGACTATACAGGATTTTATAGGCCATAATCAGTTGGTTATACTGTATTAGGCTGGGTATTGATAGCCAATCAAGCTGATTTAGATTGATGCAATGATGTGTCCTAACAGGCGGGCCAGTGGCAAACCTGGCAATTTGGATGTAGCAAATACAGTGCTTGTTAAGGACAGTCTTGTTCATATGTGAGAGCAGAGGGGATGCATACAGAAGGGCTGCAACAAGGTGTGAGCAAGCTATGGCACCTTTAGCTGGAGGGGCTAGGAAGGCTTTAATTCTGTACAGTGATCCTAGCTTTCTATTGATGGCTTGGCTAATCTGGTTAACATGTATGTCACATATGAGGTTATTGTCTATGATGACACCTAATAATTGTTGTGATGGGTCAGGGTAGATTATTGTGCCATCCGTTGATGTTATGGTAACAGTGACCGTGGTAGACCTACGTGTTTGTGGAATAACAGCAGTTCAGTTTGATTGGGATTTAGGATCAGACGATGTTCAGAAAGCCAGTTCGCTATTATATTACAGGTGGTCTGGGTAGCTGAACATAACTCTACTGGAGATGTGGCTGAGCAGATCAGAGTAGAGTATACAGCATATTGGATACAGCTGGCCTTTGGGATGAGAGTATAATGGTCGTTAATGATGATGGAGGACAGCAAGGTCCTTAGCATAGAGCCTTGTGGTACTCTGTGGGTGTTAGGTAGATGGTTAGAGGGTTTGGTCTGCCAGAGGCCTGCTGTTGACCATGCAGGTAGGATTGACACCATTGGAAGGCTCCAGTATCTAGACAGTCAGTGCAGGGTGTGGAGTCCAAGTTGGTGATCAACCATATCGTATGCCTTTGAGTTATCCAAAAAGAGGGCTGTGGATACATCATTGATGTTGCAAGTATGGCTTATGGTGTTAGTAAAGGCTAGGAGGCCTGACGGACTGCTGTGATGAGGACGTACGCCATGCTGAGTGTCTGCCATAAGGCGAGTTTGAACTAGGTGGTGCATGACTTGTCTATGACGAAAGTCACCATAATCTCTGCATGTGGAGAATGTATAGCTATTGGCCTATCAGTGGAGAGGTCAGTAGAGCTGCCTCCTGTGTGAAGTGGGATTACATATGACATTTCCCAGATGGTGGTGAAGTTCGATTCTAACATAGTACCTCTGATTACCTTTGAGACGGGGTAAGCAATAGCATCATCTGGTTTTGATAGGTACTTGGCAGGGTGTTGATCGGCACACAGTGTAGTGGGTTTCGCTGTTACAACCAAGGTACGGAGGAGTGAAGTGGCGACTGGTTGGCAGCCGGACGCAAGTAGATTTCTAGGGGTGCTGCTTTCAGGACCAGGGGAGCTAGGAGGTAGATGGCAAGCTAGGGCCTACACTGTCTCAGTAAAGGACTGGTCAAAGCTATCAGGAACATCTTCAGGGGTATTATCATTAGTAGCAGCAGGGATTGGGTTTGACGTTTGTCCTGTACGTAGTATATCTGACATGCCACCTGACAGGGTATGGCATCACTGGGTTCAGAGAGACCAGTCCCCAGATTGGCTGTGTGGTGGCATCCCACACATGTGTTGTATATACCTGGCCAAGGGTGATGGCTGACTGCATACATGTGGCAGCTGTGACAATGACACATGACCCACATAAACCACGACTAGACCATAGAGGCGATTCACAGGTTACCTTTGGACATGCCACCCTAGTAGTGTGATTGCCATGGTGTGTACCAACACATAGGGCCAATGGGGAACAACATACTGAAGGTGTGTATGTGTGGGTGGACTGCCTCTGTCTCATAGCACTGACATATATGACTGCACACGTGGGTATATGCCGGGTAAGACGTGTGCAATGTGTCACAGGCTACTTACATGCGTACAGGACAGACAGTGATGTTCTGTCATTTGTAAGGTTGACATACATATGGTACGCTATGCAGATGTCACTAGCAGTCTACAGAAGCACTGTAACCCTGCATTGCAGGTGTAAGCAGTGTTCCAGGGGACCCCAGGCAAACATGCATGCAAACAAGGCTACAGTACACAGGGCTGGAAGTACTGCATCATACAACAAAGAAGGGGTAACAATAGCAGTAATTCACAATGCATATATGTAGGCACTGTCAACATGTACCCAGGAATACGCAGCACAGATGGCCATGGTGGAACCGATATTATGTCATACTTATTTGTGGTCTGGACAACATTGGTACTGCACACATATCTACATGTGTGAACATACACATGGCATAGTTGTTGTGGGCATCTTGACACCATTACTGTACATGTCCACCATTGCATATCACTACTTGCGTTAGCTTTCCCCCTGTGCTACCCATGTATGCGGCTATCTGTTGACAACCTTACCACCGGCATGCAATTATGTGCATCTGTTATGCTTTGGTATGTACTATGGGTGCAGATAACAATTCAGGACATTCATACAGTTACTACAGCAGGCATGCTGGGGTACACACACAGTCATAGCAGCACACTGTACTGTCACCAACATGATACTACTAATACACGTCTATGTAGTCACCCTGTGCATCAGCAATGTGTTTACCTGTTCCCGCAATGATGTTGGAGATTGCAGGAGGTGGCACAGTGTCATCATATGCACAGGGTGTGGATTAGGTATGCCTGAGTCAGCCACTGATACCACCAATTGACATGTGTGTGTATGTGTGTTGGTGAGGGGCAGCAGTACAGGGTGGGCCAGTGTTGCTGCAGTGTGTGCGTGTATGTGGTTGCCCTAGGTGTTAACATTCCGCATGTGTGTATGCACGCACACAGTTCCACCTCATGGCTGCCATATACAGGGGTTTGTGGACAGCCACAGACTGCACCTGGCAGGCCATACAGATCAGTGTCTGCGTGCACGGACACGGTACCTGTGCCTGGCAGGGGTGCTACGGACCGTATTCAGTACAACGCCTGACTGGGTACTGTCATCAGAAGCGCGTGTGTGTTGACTGGACACATGTCCCTGTTGGGACTGTCCAGAACCACGTGCATGTGGTCTCCTGGGGCATTCCGATGACAGCACAGACCCAGCATTGCTGGGGCTGCTGCTGGCACTATGGGGGCATGTGCGAGCCTGTTGCCGTCCGCGCCGACTGCCAGCTGCTGCGGCTGCCGGCATACGGCCACATCGATGCCGCAGACGCCCACCATTGCCCTGGCTCATGGACATCTGGTTGTGGAACTGCTGTAATATGTCCCCACAACGTCTGTCTATGACATCGGTGAAGTTACGGATAGCATCCGCAATGTCACGCATACTGTCCATCATGGCTGTGCGGCATGCTCTGAGCTCCCTCAGACCCTGTCTGGTGTACCTTTCCATACGTGACTGAGCCTGCATGACAGTCCGAAACATCACTGAGGTTGACAGACCTCTTTGGGCACGTCGGCCAGGGGCAGTACGCCCACGGATGCTCCCACGAGAACCCATGGGCAACTGTCTGTATGGTACCATTGGAGGACCCTGCCCATGGCTGCTGTGTGGGGATGCATGTGCCACAGGTACCACATTACCCTGGTCTATGCCCGCTGTATCCTGTCCATCACCTAGGGACAGTGGTGACATAGGATGTATAGGCAGGATGACTGTGCGCAATGATGGGGTTGACAGCTGTGTACTGTCAATTGGCTGACCAATGGCAGACCCTGACACACCTTCCTGTACCATTACACATATATCATCATCACCAGTAGCCGTGGCACAGGTTTCAGGTTCCCTGCTGCAGGTCAGCAGAGCAGCCCCAGAACCTGTGGGATGAAGACAGGAAACACAGTTTACATTCTCCAGACATTATTACCAGTGATACACTCATACACACATGCACACCTGGACACATGCACACAGGCACACATGCACACATGCACACGTGGACACATGCACACATGGACACATGCACACATGCACACATGCACACGTGGACACATGCGCACATGGACACATGCACACATGCACACATGTTCACATGCACACATGCACACATGGTCACATGTACACATGGACACATGTCCACATGCACACATGCACACATGGACACATGCACACATGCACACATGGACACAGGCACACATGCACACATGCACACGTGGACACATGCACACATCCCTCTCCCTCACCTTTTGGATATTTATCACAGATGCATGTAACATCACTATCATCGCACATGTCCAGGTGGGGGCCGCCCTCGGCAGAGCAGAACACACAGCATCCCTGTGACCTCGTGGTCCCCCTGGATGTGTGCTACCAGAAATCTGAGGGGACATACCACTGCATGTAACACTGATAGTTTATCTGGGCCGTGCTACATGATATGTACCTGGACAGTGGCATGCAGCGACGGTTGTCCCACAACACTAGTGGGGCACCTCAACTGACCCTGGGGATTACCACATCATATGCATAATGGGCCTGGTCTGCTACGCTATGGGTTAATGCAGTAGGGGATGCATGTGCAGTGACATCAGGTACCTGCAGACACTTGTTCCCAGCCAGTGTGCCTTTGGGATGGGCTGATCCTGACATGTGGGCCTGGCTGACATGTCAAAGCGGTCACTACAGCCATTGCTAGCCCAACGCACAGACACATGCTGCCAGGATCCTGGCCTATCACTGCTTGACATGTGATGTATGGTCATCCCCTTTTGTTGGAACTACATACACACAACATATCACATGGACATACCTATAGATACAGACCTATGACACATTTGGAGGGTTGACAGTATGCACACTGTTAACCTGCTACCTTGCATTACCTCTGTTTGTCGCAGCTGGTTGCGTTCCACAGCTTCTGCTTGCTGCTGCTATCACTCTCAGTGCTGACAACTTCAGGGTAGAGAGGGTCACAGTTTTTTTTTATTTTGTGTGATCTCTCTCTCTCTCTCTCTCTCTCTTTCTCTTCAACTTCTCATCCTCCCTCTGTCTGCTTACAGACAATGCAATTAACTTATTGCATGTTGGGAGTGTTAGCACTGGATGCTTTTGTAGGTATCTGCATAGGTCCATGTGATGGCCTCTGCACCAATTGGAGGCCAGCATTTGCTAATTGCATACAGCCAGTTGTGTACTGATTGCAGTTCTCACTGTGATTTCAGATCACTGCTATAAAAGGGTATGTGTGATAGGCGTTGCCCTTTCACATTGTGTGGGCGGGGACCATGCTGGTATGCTGTGGACAGTGTTCTGTGAGTGTAAAGGTTAGTATCTCTCTCCTGCTTCAGGCTGTGTTGTATATTCACATTTCTCCATTCCTCTTTCATGTTCCCTGTAGCAAGTGTGTATGCACATTGACTCCTACAAGTATATCTAGTCATATATATATATATATATATATATATATATATATATATATATACATGTGTACATATGCATACATATATCTATGTACTTTAACTGACCTTATTATCTACAGGCTGCCAACTAGCATGACTGTTTATTTTCACACACACTACTATTATGGATATCCATTGTTTTTGACATTTATTTTCAGTTTCATGCTTTGTGTACTACACATCCTATATTCACTTTACATTCATCCCTACTTTTACAGGTTATATTTATTTTAGCACAATATGTTTATATGAGAGTCATGGCTTAGTGGTAGGTTGTACAGACTAGTGTTTCCAAGGTCCTGGGTTCGGGACTGACAGTGGGAGTTTATTTTTCTTTTGAACTGAGTACAGGACCTGTCAATCACAGTGACTAAGGCACTTTTAAGCAGTTGTAACCGGGCTAGCGCTGGTTTGCGTGGAGCTCACGCATGCACACTGGCGGTAAGCTCCGCGCACACCTGCTTACAACTGCTTAACGGTGCTTACACTGGTGCACGCCCGCGCTATTTTCTTTGAAAGAAAAGAAAATGGGGAGACAGGAAAGTGGTGAAAAAGGGGTCACAAAGAGGGTAAGACAGTAGGGAAACAAGCTTGGGATGTGCAGGAGGGATGTAGGTAAGGCCCATAGCTGCCCATTTCTTCAGCAGCAACAGCTGTGCATATGTATGTAATTTGGTGTGACATTTGAAACCTTCCACCCCTGGGAGAGGTGTCAGGACAACAATAATACTTGTTGTACAGCCAATTGTAATTGATAGGGTCCATGTCCAGTGGACATGTGTGCGGAATGGGCAGCTATGTATGGGGCGTAATTTTTTTGTGGGTACAGAGTGCCCTTTTTTTTTTTCAGGTAAGAGTGGTATGTCAGGTGAAGGCAGTTGGTTCAGATGGGGAAGTAGACTGGGTAGGTAAACAGACAAGACAAACAAGACGCATACAGGGGCGGTGTATGACACGTGTGGGGGGGGGTTACACAAATGACGGGGACGGAGGTTTGGATATCCAGAGCCCATGAGCCCACAGATGGCAACAGTGGAACTGATATCCCCACCCATAGGCAGTTGCCACTGTCCCTTCACTGCCCAGGACGGGGCTGTGCTGGGGGCTGTGTAGGCGGGGCAACGAGCAAGCCCGTTAGTTACGCCACCTGTGCCGCTAGCTGGCGTAGGAGCTCAAGGACAGAGTCCCGAATCTCCCTACGCACCACAGTCCGGACACTATGGAGGGTGAGTGGTGGATCTCCTCCGGCCACACTTGCAGAGGGGGGGCGAGCCCCATCCCCTGCAGCGCTTCCACCTGCAGGTGGCACAGGGCCACCGGAGGAGGGTCCGGACTCGGCACTAGTGCCAGGTGCACTCGCCAGCTGAGGTGGGAGAGGTGGGTCCGCCGGAACCCGCCTTCCCTGTCATTCTATATTTTGCATTATGTCATGACAGTTTGGGTTAGTGACATATAATACCATTCACAGTTAGTTGTAACAGCATGCATTAGTATTCCCATTAACCAAACACCCAGATATTCACACCATTGAACAGCGTGCATAACACATGCATAATTTGAACAGTAATACACAGTCCAACAACATGCAGGGTTGATTGATGGCAACAGGCCATCAGGTGTGGATGTATGAACAGGGCAGATGCATCAACAGACATGCAAATATATATGACCCAACAGGACAGACGTCCAGGGGTGTTAATTGTGATTGCACATACCATTTTCACATGGAATGGGTTATAGGTGGTTAGAGGGTGGGGTAAATACAGTAATATTAACACCTTCGAATACAAATACATATGCTGTACATTTCTAATAGCTACAGTTATATACACACTACTGTTCTAACTACAGTGTCCTATATGTTAACTACTTAACCTTGCAGATGGGACTGTTACTGCAACATCAATCTACATTTTCTTGCTGTTCATACACATTCATATCGAGCTTTGTTCAGATACATCATCCTACATCATCCTGTTACTTTTGCTTTATATACTTGTAGACAAGTGTGGATGTTTGGTATATCAGACAATCATCCTATCTGCGTATTTCAGACTGGGAGCAACATATCCAGATTTTGGTGTACACATTCCACATGCAGCAACACTTTGAACAGATTTTGCTGTTTGGTTCTGAGTCTCACATGCATTTAATTCTGTCCTAACTGGAGTATAGTTTATTCAGGGGTTATTACTACTGTATTGCTGTATTCCTGACACTTTATCACACTCTCTCACTTGCTTTCATGTTACTATTCAGACTGGTACTTCTAGGCTTTATTGACATGTTTTAACAGTAGTTATTACAGTTCTTTCCAGCAGTCTCACTTCTGTCATGTTTCAGTATTTCCACAGGGATATATTTCACACATGTGATTTCATCCTCTTCTGCAGCTATACTTTACATGCTGCTGCAGGTTGTGTACTATTTTCTTACAGGCAGGGCAGTTTTATTTCAAAATATATGTTGGACAGTTTCATGTTAATTTACACTTACAAGCTGGGAACTGTTGTAATCAGGCAATACTTGCATACACTTTCACACTGTTACTTGCAGATTTAATTCCTTCCTGGCTACACTGCACTCTTTTGCTGACTGTCATACATTTATATATCTTTACAGTTACTAGTAGTGGATTACTGACCTGCCTGGTGGCGCAACCGCACCAGCCTATCGGCATAGGCTCTGCGGTTCGCAGAACGGACACCTGCAGCTGTAATATAAATGAAGTAATATTGGAATACACATCTCCATAATTTCAGGTAGTTTAACTTTCTACATACATAATTAATTGTTACTTACTCAGTGGTGGGGCGTTGGGTGATTGCCGGGCCTCCTGGATCCAAAGGTTCAGTTGATCCTGCTTGCGTCTCTTCAGGTCCGCATGGTGGTGACGGACCTGCTCACCTGTCCTTGGAATTCCTGTGGCACTGGTGAGTTCATGAGCCAACTGGTCCCACGCCTCAGCCCTGTACGCTCCCCAGAGGACCTGGCCCTGCATGAGTTGGGCCTCATGGTTGTGGACTAGGAGCCAGGCCATGTACCTGGACTCCTCAACACCCCACCTCTGCGCTCGAAAGCGACTACCCTCTCCTACACCTGACATTCTGCCTGCAGGTCTGTTCTACAATCGTTTATGCTGTGTATTCCCGCCTATGGGGCTTATATAGTCCGTTTTTCCTGCACATATCTGTGATTGGCCATTTTGGAATTGTATCAACTTCAGTAAACCTGCATTGTCATGCTCTAGTTTGTATTCATTCCTATATATGAGCTATTATTGCATTTCTAGGTACTGCTGTCATGGCTTAGTGGTTCTGTACCTTGACTAAGGTGTATAGTATCTTGGGTTCGAACCTGGCCACTGCTTTTTATTTTTCATGACTGGCTAGACATGTTGAGGGGTGTGTCTGTGTAAAGGCAGTTTTGATACGGCTTGCTCAATGTTGCCCGTCGGTTAGCTTGTTTGCGCGGTGCGCAGCTCCGCGCAAACGGGGTACGCTGGTTTAAGCCTCATTTGGCTATCGGCACGCATATTCCGCTCAGCTCAGTTAGGGGCACATATATTTAGCATGGTAAACCACTGCTCAGCTACGGGCACTCATTTTGCACCAGTTAAACCAATGCTTATCTACGGGCACATACACTCACTCTGTTGAACTGTAGCTCAACTATGGGCACATCTGGCAGTTTCTATTCATTTCTTAGCTCACATTTATTCAATATAAATGGGCTATTTCATTGCATTTTACATATATTCTGGTTTTATGTGTACATATGTGTCAGGGACTTGTTTCCTGCTTATTTTGCATAAAAAAAAAAAATTGTGTTGTGGGGGCTCGAACCATGAATGCCTGCTCTGCAGCCGGCATCTCTACCACTACGCTATTGCTTCCTGGCTTATTTTGCATATTTAGTTCTTATATGCTTTCCCATTGACTGCTAACTGTAGCTGCGCTACGGGCACGCCCGCGCAAACGAGCGCATTCACGGTTAAACATTGTTACAATTTAAAAAAAATATGACATGTTCATTTAGATTGTTTTATGTTTAATAGTCTGTAGGGGCATGTGTTGTGTTGTGTTTATTCACATTTCCATGGACTCTGTTGTGGGTGTCTACTTTGGACACCTTTACACTTATGGGGGCGTGTCCGCTTGCAGGGATCAGCCTACGGACACGCCCCCACATGTCTTACACGGACCGTGTTAGACTTAGGTGTGATTCAGCATGCTCTCATGAATAAGCAGAGCATGCTGACATCACTCCGTTTAACTGCAGCCTCCGTGTATGAGTTATAACTCTTACACGGAGGCTACGTGAATCCTGGTCTTTGTGAATCAAACTATACAACAGTTGAGCCGATGCCAAGAAATGTATAGTCATCCCCTTTGGGAAAAAACATGTACCCGTGAATTACCACATAGGTGGCAGTACACTAAACACCGAAAGTGTGATAAGAGACTTAGGGACACAGGTGGACAGTGGTCTCACCTTCAATAACCACATCGCCACAACAGTCAGGAAATTCTTCTATGTGGCACACCTCATCACTAAGGGCTTTTCATCCAGAAAAAAGGAGGCCATTGTCCCACTGTACTCATCCCTCATTAGACCCATTATAGAATACAATGTCCCATTTGGTATGTACCTCTCAAGACATCTGCAACAACTGGAAAGGCCACAGAAATACCTCACTAAAAGAATCACAGGCCTAAAGCAGATGCCTTATGCTGTCTGCCTTAAAAAACTCCAGCTATACTCTGTCACATATCGTCTACTCAGAGGTGATCTCTGCTTAACATACAAGGCCATGTCAAACCCAGAGCTGTTGGACATGCTACACTTAAAGAAATCCCAATCCCTCAGAGCACACGCTCCAGGGATCTAAACCTTGTCATCACAATAAATAAAACATGCTGGAGGGACAGGTTCCTGACCCAGAGACTCCCCAGACTCTGGAATAGATTGCCCATACATGTCAAGCAGAGTGCCTCTTTGGCCCTCTTCAAAAGGAAACTTGACGATTGGATGGGAGAAAGGAAATTCACCCCGGGGATCACGTCAGTTGTCCTGCTAGACAGGGGTCCAGGGAAGTAAATAGTGTTGGAAGAAATAGCCAGGGAATTGTTATGGCTAGGCTTGTATAGGCCCTAGGGCTGATAGCCTAGTACCAACCTATGAACCTATGAACCTATGAACACACACACATACAAACACTTAGAGTTGCCATTGTTGGGATTATAACTCCTATTTATCTAGTTGTATAAAGTATAATGCTACGTACATATTGCATGCACCACAGAGCTTATGTATATGCAGAGTGTGTGCCACTGCTGTTGGGGTGGATGACTTCAGTAGTTATTGATAGGGAGGCCCCTGTTATGGAGGACACTAGTCACAGGGCCATAAAATGATTGACTATTGCACAGAAATAGGCCTGCTGAGCATGTGTATGCTGCTGTATATGGAATATCTACACACACACAAGGTGGTTGATGTGAGATTGGAACCCCTACATACCTACTAATACACACTGCAACTCACTGTACTAGTTGCCTGCACCACTGGCAACAATTGGCGTGTAAACGGCTGCAGCACTACATCACTCTATACCTTTCTGTGTGTGTGTCTCTCTCTCTCCCCCTGTCTCTGTTTCACTGTATATCATGTATATATTATAAATATAGTTTTTTATATATATATACATATATATATATATATATATATATATATATATATACATATATATTTACATATATATGTATGTATGTATGCATGTATGTATTTCATGGGTGCCGGAACCATAGAGTGTGGGGGGAGGGGATCCCCCCACTTTTGCAGATCATCCATACCTCTGCCCTTTCGTATTCCATGCCTCCAACTGCCACGATGATGTCAGCGCACGTATTTCCATTGGTTTGCAAGTGGGAACACAGAGTTATTCAAGCTGCTGCCTGCAGAAATGGATTTAGTCTCAGAAGCCTGTAATGGAGCAAATTTATTCAGTCTCAGAAGTCTGTAATGGAGCAAATTTATTTAGTCTCGCTAGCCTGTAATGGAGGTCTGGACTGACAGGATTTAATTGCAGAGTGGAGCGTGAACAGAAGCTGAATGCTACCAGTGGATGGAGTCTTATTGTCTATCAGAGTGAGTACACTGCATATTGGTGTGTGTGTGTGTGTGTGTGTGTGTGTGTGTGTGTGTGTGTGTGTGTTTGTGTGAAAATGCCCCCAACAGGATACATCTTGCAACTAGTGGTACTCAGGCTCAAACTCTGTACCTTGGGTACAGGTAAAAAGAGCCTAAAGTCCCTAGCCACCATCACTTGTGAATTTATGCCTCACATTGTTGTTCTGTTCCTCTGGTTTTGCAGGACTGGTAAAACAAAACCTTTTATTCTAGCAATTTTCTAAGGTTATAAAATCAGTATTTGAAAGTTGTCCCTAAACCTTTTATTCTAGAAAATTGCTAAGGTTATAAAATCAGTATTTGAAATGTGTTCCTATTTTGGGGCTGTGTTCCCCCACTATTGGCTTTGTCCTGTATTTTTGTGCTAAGAGGTTGAGAGCTATGGTGAGAAGTGAGAACTGAATTCACAAAATGATATGATAGCCATTTAAGTTTGTCTTCCTATCTTTCAAGAAACTGCTAGTTTAGCTTAGTAGTATGTTGCTCTGACTGTAATACACAAGGTTCTGGGTTCAAGACTTGGCAGTGAAATGCATGGTAGTAACAACATTTTATGCAAGCAACTTTCCAAAATGATACACGCAATGTTTAAAATGTGTCCCTGTTTTTTGGCATTTTGCCCCCCCCCCCAATTGAAAATAAGTTCAAGAAGCTGTGCAACATGCCTATGGCTTACACTCTACTGTGATTCTGTATTTATATATTGTGTATAGAAGTAGACTGTTATCATGGAAATGTTCTGAATAGGGCAGTTTTGTCATTATTGGTGCATGCATTTTGCTTCATTGCCTACTGGAAAAATGTTCACACAATACATTTTAAAATGCAGTTGTGTGGAGGTAGACTGTTATCATGAAAATGTTCTGAATAGGGCAGTTTTGCCATTATTGGTACATGCATTTTGCTTCATTGCCTACTGGAAAAATGTTCAAACAATAAATTTAAAATGCAGTTGTGTGTGGAAGTAGGCTGTTATCATGGAAATGTTCTGGATCGGGCAGTTTTGTCATTATTGGTGCATGCATTTTGTTTCATTTCCTACTGGAAAAATGTTCAAACAATACATTTAAAATGCAGTTGTGTGTGGAGGTAGACTGTTATCATGGAAATGTTCTGAATAGGACAGTTTTGTCATTATTGGTTAATGCATTTTTGTTTAATTGCCTACTGGAAAAATGTTTAAACAATAAATTTAAAATGCGCTTTAACTTAAGTCTAACAGGTGTGCTATATTATACAAGGAATATAGTTTAATACAATCAGGAAGGTGAATAAAGGAATGCATACATGTATGCATGGCCCTAAAAATGTGTTTGAAAACAGCCCAGAGGATAGTGTGAAAGGCTCAAAATCATGGGCAAATTTTAAACTTTACTCTTGTAACCAAAGCAATGAATGAAGGTAAAACAGTTCACACCACATTACCTTGACCTGGCCAAGCCTTTTGACACAATCCCCTACTCAAGTGTAGTACAAAAGATGAATAATGTAAGAGCAAACACTTACATCACCAGCTGCATTGCCAGCTTGGATCACAGGATGCAGGAGATCAAAACAGGGGAAGAGACCAGTTAGCAATGGAGTCCCACAGCGTTCGGTGCTGAGACTTTTTCTGTTTAGCATATACATCTCAAAAGTAAAAGGAAATACCATAGAGCTTTGGCCAGCTAAGTCTGAGATGACTACAAGCTAGGAGAAGTTATTGAATCCCCAAATGACTTAACCATCATGCAGGAAGGTTTGTCCCAAATAATAAATGGTGTCAAAATCATGACAATGCCCTCTGAGAACTGATCCAATTGCTTGGCATTTGAGAATTTGTTTGTACAGTGACCTGACTTTTGACCAACATGCACCTAAAGTCATAAGAAAGCCTCTCTATATTGCACAGCTTATAAACAAATTGATTGTGATTAGCTCTAGAGATGTTGTTGTCCCCCTTTACAAAACTCGCATTATGTCAATCATTTTGTATAATGCCCACTTTGGCATGTATTTGTCCAGCCCCATGTAACAATTGGAATACCTTCAGAGATACTTTACTAAAAGGATACAAGTCCTAAACAGTAGGTCTTGCACTGACCACCTCAAAGATTTATTACTATACTCACTATCCTTCAGAGTGCTTAGAGGTGACATGTCTGGCATACAAAGCATTTTCTGACATAATTCAGATGGACCTACTGAACATCAGCAAGTCAACTGGCATCAAAAATACTCAGTCCAGATATCTAAACTGAATGTTGTGGAGAGATGGATATATATCACAGAGGCTACCTCTGTTCTGGAACAGACTATCCATAAAAATAAAGCATAACTCATCCATCCATATTCAAATGCAATTTGGATCTAAGGATGGTTAACAGAAAATGTACTCCAGGATTTCCCCTCATGCCACTAATAGATAGAGGCAGTTCCTAAATGCTGCATCCATTACATGCCCCCCCTCAAATTATCTATGGTATGATCACAGTTGTACTCACTAGGGCTAATATACAATTATCAGCCATGGGGATAGGTAAGACCAATCAGAAAATGTTAATTAAAGCACCAAAAGGGAACTGGCTAAGCTTAAAATGTCCTCCAAGTGAACCTATGTTGTGGTAGCAAATAGTTATTAAAAAAATCCCTTTTTAGTTCACTAAGTGCTCCTGTCACCCTCCACCCCCCCCCCCAGTCTTTAACAGCTATGATGTATTTATATAAAACTCTATACATACATATATATTTTATATGTGCCACATACTGATAGATAAAGGTAATTATGTCTGATGGGGATAGAGAGAGATAATTAGGTATACATAGCTGTCTGTATGTACAGAGAAATATTGACATCTCAATTCTATAGGCAGATGAGGCTCAAGACATGGGCTGAAATTACCTAAGTGTAGGAGCATGCCCAGTGTGACTGTCAGTACTTACAAGGGGACTCCAGTCCAGACCTACCTGTACTCCAGTCCGGGTTTTGTGTGCTACAGCCAATTGGCTGCTGCACCTGGTTAAACAGTCCAGCACCTCCCTGACATAATGCCCAAAGGATTCCCCAGCTGTGTGCTGGCCATAATATCTGACTCAAACCTAGGGTGGGTGCAGATTGTATTAGACTGAACAGGGTTTTCTTCATATATCTGGTACATTTTACATAGCAATGTGATTTCCTAGTACATCAGTGGCAGATCATTATCGATTGATGTGAGGAACTGCTGACAGACATTTGAGTTACTGACTCTATACACAGTAGGGAACCCATGCTACTACACGACCTATTCTACTCTGTAGTTCATCCTTCTCCCTATATGTGGGCCTTTGTCCAGCTCCTGTTCCTGGCTTTGTCCACAGTTGCTGCTCTATGTAGTTGTAGGTATGCTGTGACTGTAGTATAAGATGTAACACCACACACAGGGTTACATACTCCACACCTCTGACTGTACCTGTTTTTCAGGGTGTCCAGCATTGCACCCCATATGTCTACTCTGGTCCTCGGACAGTTTGTGTTTCATTGGTATTATAATGCTACATGGTGCCCATACCACTCAACCTCTTAGAGGAATAAATCAGGACAAAGCCATACATAAAGGTGGGACACAGGCCCCAAAATAGGGACACATTTTTAATATTACTCTTACAAACTTAGACAGTTGGTAGAATAACAGGTTTTGTATTAGCATGAATTTTCTGAATGGTATGAAGTCTGCATCTCAAATATCTGTCATTATTTTCTAATGTTAGCCTTGACTGATTTGTCACCAGTTTGCTAGAAAACTTCAATGTTATGAGAAATGGACCAGAAATATGAGGCAAAAATGTGGACATTCTGTGAAACTCTGTACATTTGAGAGGTATGATGGTGTGCACTGACTTGTTGTAAGTACTGGCACACTTATGTGATGGCCTTTACATCCTGCTGCTACTCTACTAGCCACCATCTAGGTTACCCAGAACTGTGTACTGTCCATATCTGTGCCCCCCTCTCCCTCCATTGTCTCTAGTTATGTCCAGCTTTCTTGCAGTAACAAATAGTGACATATAGACAGTCTGTAGAACTCCTCCCATAGGTGTAGCTCACATGCAAAATAGTAGGCACAGCTAGTTTCAAACCATGAACACCATCACCATAGTAATGTACTTAGCCCACTAAGCCACTACAGCCACCTGAATGTGCAGTTTAATTCCTGAGACTATCAAGCACAGACATACATATCACATTGACCCCTGCATAAATGGAACATGTTACCAGGTTGATTGAGACAGCCCTGGGATTGCTATTACCGTGCAAACATAATGTTACTGTAGTTGTATGGGAACACGGGTGTGTTGGGGGTAGGGAACTGTAGCATTGACAGTCATGCATCTGCCCTATGATCCCGCTGTTTGTCATCTCCCTCGCATAGTGCAGTGGGTTTTGCAGCCTTGGGACCTACTGCATATTATGGAGTGGACAGCATTTGGCAGAGAGTTCCTGTTGTCCCACATAGCTGTCAGCTCTCTGCAGGTGTCCCAGTAGCCCACTCTATTCCCTTGTATACATGCGGCAAGTCCATAAATATCCTACCATAGTCTAGTACCCCATACATTTGTTGTAAAGAACAGTGATTTACCTTGTGCCTGCAGCAGTTGAGATAACAGTGCTTCAGGGCTGACTCTGCTGGATTCACGCAGTACACAGCACATGGTAAGGTACAGGTTGTGTGGTGTGGCTGGCATCCTTTTTACTATGTATGTGAGTCAGAGTGAGATGTCAGTCCCTAGTTCCCTAGGATGTCAGTGCATGAGCTATGTGTTGCCTCTTTGCCAAGGCCAGGGCATACTGGGCATGCCTACATCTGCCTACAGGGACAGGTTCAGGGGGTTCCTCTTCTGAGTCCCCCTGTAGCTGCAGGGACCTTTGCACTGGTGGGGGACTGTGTGCCCCTTCCATGTGATGTTCCTGCCGCAGCTGCTTCTGCAGGATCATATTGTGTAGCATGGCACATATTGTGAACATGTGTGCACATGTGGCTAGAGAGTACCGCAAGGCTCCATCAGATATATCGAGGCAGCGGAACCGTGACTTGAACCACCCAAACACACCCTCTATCATGTTCCTAATTTGTATGTGTGCCTCATTATGGAGTTATTCAATAGGTGTGAGTGCATTTCTGATGGGTGTCATCATCCAAGGTTCCAGTGCATAGTCAGCATCCCCCAGTAGATGGCCATATGGGATGCCCCCCCCCCCCAGCAAATGTCTGGTAC
This sequence comes from Protopterus annectens, assembly GCF_019279795.1. Taxonomy (NCBI): domain Eukaryota; kingdom Metazoa; phylum Chordata; order Ceratodontiformes; family Protopteridae; genus Protopterus; species Protopterus annectens. Next base: position 543,865,648 of record NC_056732.1, on the reverse strand, counting down.
AGCTGTGCTGCTTTCCAAATGTCATGATACCTGTAAGGGATGTCAGCACACACATTAATGACAATGCCCTGGGCATTGCACATGACCTGGCAGTTGATGGAGTGTTACCCATTGTGGTTGAAGTAGACCCTCCATACCAGGTGGTGCTTTGATGTGCACATGAGTGCAATCTATGGCACCCAATACTGCAGGGTAGTGTGCTACATGGTGGAAGAGACAGTTATTGCTGGCCCTCTCCTCAGGGGTGCACTGAAAGTTTTGAACGGCCCAGTGTCAGTGGAACAGGGCTAATCAGTAATTTATACTTGATTGGCTTTCCCAAGCTATTTCCTTGTACTTTTTTTTTTAATTTCTTTCAAGACTAAGCACTGGGGCATGGCGAGCAACCCTGTGGTGCTAATATAAACAGTTCTCAGCAGTTTAGACACATCCCCATGCACAGGCACAGTCATCATAGCTTAAACCAGCTAAAACATGCACCCCACAATTAAACAAAGCTTAGCATCACTGGACACCCCCCCCCTGCTTAGCTGTGCTTAGCTGAGTGCAAACAGGTGCCACTGAGCTCCAATCTACTTAAACACAGCATGATACTCCCCCCTTTTGATGTCAGCTACCTGATCTACTAACACCAACACAATTCTGGCCCTACATGGGTTTTATCTGCAGACACAGTTGCCCATTTTTGCTATTCAGTAACCCCAGGTCATTTGCATACAGATCCTTTCATATTCCCTGGATACTTCACTACTCCAGAACCTGCCTCCTTAGCAACCACTGAAACTTGCCATTGTACACTCTGCATACAGAGCACTATAATGCATTATTTTTGCAAATGTCTTATTTTCAGTTTTTCAACATTTTAATATTTTTTTGCATAACGGCATGTTTGTGCATTGCTGTACACCACACAAACGTAATATGCATATTAAAAAAATATTTTATAATGATTTGCATTGCTTTTTGGACTCACTGGTCATACATTTGGCCATTTCCATCTCTACATTGCTATATCCCACCTTTATTTTTGGACTTTTACAGCCCCTGTTTAAGTTTTACATTTCTGTACACGGTTGCTTTCCATGTCCATTTCTGACACCAACATGCCTCCTACACATGTACCGTTCAGCTTATTCGATCACGTCACCCTCATTTGCATGGATTTTACCTGCTTATGAGGTGATTTGCAGTCCATGGACACTTACGTGCCCACACGCTCGTTCACACCCCTCTGCTCTGTTTACTGAATCACTCGGCTGCCGGTTTCCATGTTGGGGCCATGCCATTATGCCTACATGGAAAGTCAGTCCATGTAGACTTTATTGAATTCCCTCTTATGTTTTGTGTATGTGTGTGTGTGTGTGTGTGTGTGTGTGTGTGTGTGTGTGTGTGTGTGTGTGTGTGTGTGTGTGTGTGTGTGTGTGTGTGTGTGTGTGCAGAGTGAGAGTGTTTCAGATGAGTTCTTTAAACCAGGGCATCTTGTAATTTTTTCCTGTGTATAAGAATATGGGTTCTATTAATCATTGTTTTCATAACAATGCAAATGACTATTTCCACTGCATCTTCTTTGACAGTCCCTCTTTCATGCTGTTGCATATAGTGGTGTTTATAGTGAGCTTTTGTACTTTTAGGCAGTTATCCAAGCCATAGTATAGAGAGTAAGAGGGGGGCATCCCACCTTAGTCCCAAGCACTACAGAATAGTAATCTTGTAAAAGTCATTAATTGACAAAGTAGCTGGTGTGGTGCAGCAGGGTGGTAGCCCCTCTTACATAATGGCTTCAGTGGTAGGTCTGTATGCAGATTTTTAGGCAGGCAGTTTTATGTAGTTCTCCAAGCCATGCTAGAGAATTTATAGGGGTCTACCTCCATTAACCTTCTTTACTGCTTCACTATACTAATATAAAACTTCACTATTTGATGAAGTAGCCAGGGGGTTAAGGAGGAGATGATAGCAAACCATAATATCCACAGATCTCTTATAAATATACCTCTTATATCTAGTCAGTATTATTGAATAATTTAACATATATATATATTATTATTTAATATATATCTCTTGCATAATATATACAAATGTAATGAAATGTATGCATTTTCATAACTGACTTAAGCTTGGGCAGTGAAGTCATGGACACATGGACCAGTCACTAATCCTGATTTGTGAGTAAGGCACGCAGTACTGGAGTAGAGCTGTTCTACCCATTTTAACTAACTGATTCTTGTTGAGAGTTATAACATTTCAAACATATATTTTTGTATGAAATTTTCAAAGCAGCCATTTTATTGACTAGTCTGTCAAATTGCTGTGCACTGTTACCTAATTCCATTTGAAAGTGGCATCTCACAGTCATTTTTGTAAATAATGGTTTGGATATGAGTTACACACTTCAGTATTGCCATTGAAATGTTGATGATTCACACACTACATAATGAAAATATAAGATCAGACTGCTTAGTTTTGGCAGAGTTATAGGCCAATTTCATACAATTATTGTTTAAGATTATAAATGTTCAACTTTGTGGAATTATGGCAATATTTATGGATTTTTGATTTTTGTGTAGCAACTTTCAATGCTGCAATGTGTGGAAACTTGTCTATGTGGACTGGGCTGGCAAAGGTGAAACTTTAGACCCTAGGGATGTAACTGTTGGGTGGGAGGTGGACATACCTTTCAACTGTCCCTGAATGTTAGGAGAAGAGGTGGTGGATTACATGTAATAAATAATATTAATAATTAATGCTACACACTTGTTTTGCTTCATTAAATCATCTTATTTTAATTCTCCTATTTTCACAACTCAGAAAAACAATAAACCAAAAAGACCAACTGTCTCACAAAGTAATTTGTTTATTAGATAAACTACAACACTGCAAAGCTTTCAAGTATAAGACTATTTCTCAATGCAACAGTTTACAACATCAGTTCACCATTTATATAACAATTTAAAATCACAGCCCTCAGAACTACAAGGGCGGGAGACTTAAACCTTGACACGGTTACGTGTTGGAGGGATAGATTCATCACCCAGAGACTCATGTGAGGCAGAGCAACCAATGGATATTATCTCAGTGTCACTGCTTGACAGAGGCACAGCAAAATAACGGGCATAGTATCCTTCAAAGTAAAAAACTCTGGGCTAGGCTTATAAATGCCCTTGGGCAGATAGCCTAGTATGAACCTATGAACCTATGAACCTATGAACAGCCAGCCTATCAATTGAAACTAATGAATTCAGTAAAACGTTAACCCTTTAATCACCAATAAAACCACAACTCCTTACGTTAATAGTACTAATATTTTAAAAAAGTGTCCCTGATTATTTTCAAATTTGTTCCTGATTTTGAAAGTAAGAGGTTGAGAAATATGGGGCTGCAGTTGTCTGGATGAAAGTAAGTTGACATTCTTGTCATTTGCTCAGGTTTAAGCAGTCATTAGAATCAGACTACTTCACTGGCACTTGATATGCACACAGGGCAGGTGCAATTGCTGGGGCTGTCTCTGGAGGAAAATGATTACCTGTCTGCTGTTTGCTTATTATTCTGTTTTTACAAGAATAGTGTCATTTATATCAAGCAACTTGTATTTTTTTAATGTGTTGCAACTGTTTGAAATAAAGGTGAAATATATTCCAACTACAAGATGTTTTTCCTCTTTTATCACAGTCTGACATCTGAATTGTACGTAGACATGGCTATAATTGCATGCTGGGGGCCATGTCTATAATTGCATGTTGGGGGCTGTCTGTATTAAAGTAACTGATCCTCATCACTTGTTCTGTTTAAAGTAACTACTCAAAGGGTATAAAATGCACCACAGAATGCCCAACCCTTCGAAGCTTCTGGGGGGCTAGTGGCCCCTACACACCAAGGCTGTCTAAGTGGATTTTGTCACTGGCTTTGTAATGGCCTCTGTTCTGAACCCCCCCCAGTCTAAATGTAGCCCTGCTCAGAGGTGTACATAGAAGGTTGTTGTACCTTGTTTGGAAACCTGGAGATTATGTCATTATTTCTTTAACTTTCCTCCCAAACCACAGAAGCCACTATCTTGTGTTGGGCTGGGGACAGTGTAGTCATTATTTCTTTAACTTTCTTCACAAATTTCAGAGGGGTGCACATGGGGTCATTAAACGTGTTCAGGAGCAGTGTGCCATCTAAAAGTAAGTTGGAAAAATTGCTTTACTTTTTTATTTCCCTCACAATTAAACATCAGATAATATACAGGTGGCTATGTTTTATGGGTGGGTAAATAAGTATTCTGTTTATTAATGTCTGACAGCAAGTATGTTCTATTTTTTTTTAGAATTGTCCAAGTGTGACACCAGAAAGGAACACATAAGATGCCCATCTTTTGTGTGTAAAGGATAGGAGGCATGCTGTATATACATATATATGACAGCAGTGATTTGAAATACGATTGTGGTAATCTGTTCCTCAACTGTTATCCCAATTTAAGACCAGACAAGGATACACAGAAAGTGACTAACTTTTTAAGATGGCATGGGGAGGCAGATACTTTTTTACAGATGTATGTATCACCATATTCATTTGTCTTATATGTTTATTGTGCATTTTTTATGTGGCTAACTTTGAGCATTAAGCCTTGAATAAAATGCATGTTCTCCTTGAAATAAAAAAAAAGCATGGTTGAATTTCTTACCTTATGCATGATTTCTGTTGAGGACATCATTGAATCAAAAGGTTGGAAACAAGTTCACTTCAGAGCTTTTATAACCCCATGGCTTCTGGTTCGATCTCCAGTATATTTTAGTAGACTTGGCCAGTTAGAATGTGCTGAAAGTATTTCATTATACTGCAGTCTTAGTCAGTTAGATTGTGCTGAAAGGATTTTATTACACTGTAGTCTTGGTCAGTTAGGGCATGCTGAATGGATTTTATTAAACTGTAGCCTTGGTCACTGAGAGTGTGCTGAATGGATTTTATTAAGCTATAGTCTTCGTCAGGGAGAGTATGCTGAATGGATTTTATTATGCTGTAGCCTTGGCCAGTTAGACTGGGCTGAATGGATTTTATTACACTGTAGCCTTGGACAGTTAGATTGTGCCAAATGGAATTTATTATGCTGTAGCCTTGGCCAGTTAGATTTTGCCAAATAGATTTTATTGCACTGTAGCCTTGGCCAGTTAGATTGTGCTGAATGGATTTGATTACACTGTAGCCTTGGACAGTTAGATTGTGCTGAATGGGTTTTATTATGCTGTAGCCTTGGCCAGTAAGATTGTGCTGAACAGATTTGATTACGCCGTAGCCTTGGCCAGTTAGATTGTGTTGAATGGATTTTATTACACTGTAGCCTTGGCCAGTTATAGTGTGCTGAAAGGATTCAGAAAAAAAACAAGCCGAGTGACGCCTCTAGGCGTTTCTGCAGTTAACTCCTACTGCGCCTCTAGGCGTCAAATATTTCTTGTTTGTATTTGCATGAATAATTCCAAAACCATGCTACATACAATGCACCGGAATATTTTGCCTTGTAACATACATGATGGCAAAAACAATTAAAATTATATTTGACCTCTGTCAATGAGTATTTATTAGAACTGTAAGGTGATAACTTTATTTTTTAAAGGCTGAAGCCACACCCACTAGGAGTTAAAGGTGCACAGTTAAAAGAGCTGTACTGGAGGGAATGAGTTAAAGACCAAGACTGTGAACTTCTTCCCTTAATCATATTTGTTCAGGTCATCACTGAATGAAACATATGCTTAAAAAACTGCAAAATTCACCTCAGCACATCTGGACCACCCCCTCATGTCTTCTATGGGCCTTGCATCTCCAGACCCCCATCTCAATGCAATTGTTTTCACTGCAGTTATTCCAGTGCAGGCTTGGTCAGTTTGGGTGTCTTGAAAGGATTCAGGGGAAAACAAAAGTTGAAGACCAACCCCGGGTTTTAATAATGCTTACAGTAACTGTACACTAATTGTATACCATTCTGTGTGAATAGGCAACACAGGCATAACTCATACCTTCTTTCTCCTAATGTTAGTTTTCCTACTGATTGTTTGCCTAGGGTATCAGCTGACTTAAGGCCAGTCCTGCTGTCACTTAATGGTCTGCAGTTTTCTTTAGATTAGCTTGATTTTTTATTTTGAATGAGACAGCTTTGTGATCCAACCTAGCCAGTGAGGACGTACACAAGAGAAGGTACAGTGTTCTGTCATAGTGATGTGAACAAGGTCCAGTATCTGAACCTCTGGTTGAAGTGCACACTAATTGATAAAGGTCATTTGTGTCAATAAATTCCAATAAATGTTGCTTGCAAGTTGGTGGCAGTATATTTTTCCCTGTCTACAGAAGACTAAAGTGTTTGTTTGGATTGAGAGTGCCTCCAGTAAGTGTTAATAAGAGTTGTGGGATTCTTGAGACATAGATGGTGACCTACAGCTTGCTAAGGTATGGTAATGGACCCTATATAAGGTGATTTACATGTAGATGAACCCCAGGATATCATACTGTTTAACCACTTCTTTTTTTTAATTTCTCCAAGTCTTTTGGGTTTCTAATACCATGGTGGAAATGAACCCCATTCCTAAGTCAAAGTACAATTAAAGTTCATGAAATTAGTATTGTTTCAATCTTTGATGTCAGCCAGTAGTGCTCTTTGCAGCACTCACAATGTGCCCAGTAATGACTCCTTCTGCAGTTCGTATGGAGTTACATGTATTGGTAACATATCTAAATACGATTGTAAATTCTTTTTTATAAGACAGGTTGCTCCTACTATTACTGTTGGAAGTGTCTGTGTATCTTTCTTCCACATTGCTCTCATTTCTGCCTGCAGATCCTGATATTTTATAATTTTGTGTCTCTCTGTACTCAAGACACTGTAGTCACTGGGTGTGGCAATTTCAATGATCCATGCTACTCTAGTCTTCTTTTCTTGGACCACTATAACTGTTGGCAATGGATGATCCCACGTGATGAAGACTTCTATATTTTCTATGATGCTTTGTGGCTCATGCTTCCAGTGTTTTTCGGCCACATCAATACCATAATGTTTGCATAATCCCCATTGCAACAGTCTTACTGCATTATTATGCCTTTCAGTATAAAGTCCTTCTACCATTAATATGTCACAATCAGCAATGAGGTGTGCAACTGTTTCCAATTCAGTTTTACAAAGCCTACATTGGTCTGTTTCTCCCACATGTTCAATGGACTTTATAAACCAACATGTACGTAGCCCACTATCTTGGGCCACCAATATTAATCTTTCATCTCTTGGTTTGAATTTGCCTCTCCTTAACCATTCCTGTGTTCATTCCTGATCAACATGAGGTTCTTCCAGAAGTTTTCTATACCTGCAACTATATTTATGCTTTTTCCACATTCTTGCCTTCTCATCTGATCCTTCACCTTATATTCTTTCTTTTATTTTTTGGCACAGTCAGTTCCTGCCTGATTTTTATCTACTTCTGGTTTGATTTCCATTCTTGCTTGACACCAGTAAGCTGCTCTGAGGTTAACTTTTTATGCAATATGTCACTAAATTGCAGATTACAGTCCAAGTACTAGTTTTATATAGTAAAATCTATGTTTTCCAACTCAGATACACCAGGCAGTCACCTCCTGTCACTAGATGGAATATCTGAGACTATATTTGTATTTAATTTTATAACACATATATGTCAGCCAGTATTTATGTACATACATTCTGGCTGCTTCTGAGTGTGTATGCTGTGCTTTCTTCAATGTGGCACCAAAATTGTGATACCAAATTATTACATGTGAATATATGGATATGATTCATAAATCATAATAAAGGTTACTCATTCAGTGTAATGCTGCATATACAAGGTACAATATATTTGATGGCATATATATTTGCATAATTCTTATTGTACATCCTCATTTTTTTTGTGGATAGTTAGATGCAATATGTAATGGATTTAATTGTGTGATACGTGTGGACACATGCACAATGTATTAATTTATGTGTATGACTGTTGCAGCACGGGATAAAGGTGTCAACTATTGACTACATTTTTTTTTTTCAAATCAGTTTGTTTTCTTTTGAAGCAATATGCATGAAAAGTACTATAGTACTCACGGTCTGTTACTGTGGACATTGATTTAGTATGACTTTATGATGCTGTGTGGCTGTTTGTTTTTTTTTTTCCTTGTGCACTGTGGTTGTCTAAGTGCCATTTGGGCAGTTTTACGGATTAGGTGAGCCATAATTATACTTAGACTTGTTACCTAATGCACATTATTGCATGTGAATGGCAAGTGGTAATACATGCACACCAACACATAGTCATAGTCAGTACACCCTGGTTTGCAATGCATGCTGCTATTTATGAAGCTGACTGGAAGGCAGTGACACTGATGGCAGTGCTGTGCTATGGATATAGGAATAACACTGATGTGCCCACTGAAATTATCATCATTGAACCAACTGAATTAATTTATTTATTTATTTTATTTATTTTACATTTGTTAACCGGGTTAGTGTGGCTGAGCTTTTGGTTCATTTTCAGCAGAGACCCGGGGAGAAAAGCTCCTCAGGACTAGAAAGCAATTTATTAAATTTTAGTAACACAGTAGTAACAATCAGCTATACGATCTTACAAGCAGAGACCTGGAGAGAAAAAAAGCCCCTCAAGGAATTAAATTATACAGAGTATTAACAATTGGCAGACAGGTATGTGAGTTGTTACAAACAAGGTTTTAAACAATTAGCAGAAGAAAATGTGACTAGTTACAATATTATTTAAGATGCCTAGAGCAAAATGAGTTAATAGTTAGGCAGATGCTTATTTAAAGTGGGTAGGATCTAGTTGTATAGGAGTTTGGAAACAAGAAAGGAAAGTAAGAATGGCTAGTAGGAGATGTAGGGGAGGTAGAGTATAGGAGACAGACTAGACAGGTAGGTTGTTTTGAGATTAAGAATTAAGAGTGGTTGGAGATAGAGGAAGGGAAGAGGTAGAAGAGGCAGGGGAATAGTGTTAGAGATACATTAAGAGTGAGGTGGTGAAATAGGTGAAAGGATGGTGGTTTCAGGGTGGTTGGCTACAGTGGCAAGACCACTTTTTTTTTTAGGTATTTCCTTGTGGCTAATTTGAAACTTTTGCTATGCTGGAGGGATTTTATTTCCAAGGGGAGCTGGTTCCAGAATGTAGCTGGGTTATAGTTATAGAGAAGGCAGGCTATTTTGGTTTTGGGTTTGTAGATGTCTAATAATTCTTGATTTGAGCTGCTTAGCATCCTAGCAGGGGAATATTTGGATATGATAGTGGAGAGGCTGGGGCAGAAGGAGGGTAGATAGAGGATAGAGTGGATGATTTGTAGTTGGTATAGTTGGAGCAGCTGAGGTAATTCTAGCCAGTCTAGTTGCTGTAGTGCTAAGCAGTGGTGTGAATTGTAGGCTTGGTTAGCTGCAAATCTGGCAATCTTATTATAGGGTCTATATCAGAACATCGAAGTATTAAAACTTTAAATGTTGATAGAGAACACTATTCAGCAAATGCTAAGAATAGCGAAGCTGCAGAACAGCGAATTCTTTCCTTGGGAAAGAATTTGGTTGGCCGTTTCTGTGGCTTCGCTATTCTTAGTGTTGTGGTGGAAAGTTACGGGTTGGGTTCAGGTAAGTGTGCGATTGTTTGTACGTTAGAGTTAGGGGCAAGTTAAGTGAGTTAGGGTTAGGGGGCAGGTTAGGCGTGTGCGCGAGAGTGACAGACTTTAGGGTTAGGGACGGTTTAAGTGAGTTAGGGTTAGGGCGCGGGTTAGGTGAGTGTGCGATAGTGACGGACCTTAGGGTTAGGGTTTGGGTTAAGGTAAGTGGGTAGATAGTAGTGTATGTTTAGTTTAGTGCAGCGATAAATGTAGGAATTTAAGTGTATGTGTGTGGTTGCTGTTTGTTTGATGTGCTTGTGTTGTGTGTATGTGTTTCGGAGCAGCAAATTTTTTCCATGGGAAAAAATTTGCTGTTCTGAATGTTCGATATTTTCATGTTTAGATGTTTTGGGGCCAATGAAATAGCATTTGCTATTTTCATCGTTCAATAACATGATATAAACGCTTATTATAGGTAGTTTCAAGCTTGGAAATAAGTGTAGAATTTAGGTTTGTGAATATGTGGCAGCTGTACAGCAGTGTTGGGAGTAATAAAGCCTGGGAGAGAGTTATTTGAGCCATGTTAGTTAAGTATTTCTTGCTACAGAAAAGGTGTCCAAGTTTCTGATGAGTTCTTTTTACCGAGTTAGTAATATAGAGATCAAACGTAAGCTGATCATCTATTGTAAGACCTAGCAATTTAGTACTAGATTCAGTTGAAATGATAGTGTTGTTGCAGGATAAGATGGTAAATGTACTTTGGAGTGTGGTGATTTTTTCTGGGAGGAAGAGTAGGAGCTTATTTTAGTATTAGTTTGTTATCAGTAATTCAAGTCACAATGGTGTGAAAGGATGCCTGGGTAGTTGAGTGGAGGTCAGTTGGGTTGTCAGCAATGGTCATAACAGTTGAGTTATCAGCATATTGCACAAGAGATGACTGGGGACAAGAGGAGTAGAGAAAGTTGGTGAAAATATTAAAGAGTAGTGGTCCAAGTATGGACTCTTGGGGGACTCCCATCTGTACAGTGAGAGGGGAGGATAGTGCAGAGAGTCATTTAACTGATTGTTGTCAAGTAGAGAGATAGTTGGGGAACCAGGAAATAGTAGGGGGAGAGAAATGTAAGATAGTGAGTTTATCTAGAAGGAGTGGGTGAGAGACAGTGTCAAAGGCTTTAGCAAGGTCAAGGAATAGGCATGAGACAAGTTTATTGTTATCACGAGCTAGGGAGACTATGTTGATGAATGATATGAGTGCAGTAGTTTTACTATGCTTGGGATGGAAACCATGCTGTGTGGGCGTGAGAAGGTTTTCCTGGTGAAGGTAATGCATTACCTGCTTGTGAATGCATTTCTCTAGGATTTTTGAGAGAGTATGGCAATCGGTCTGAATTTGGATATGTCTGAGGAGTTGCCCACTTTGTGAATGGGTAGAGTAAAGAAATTCTTCCATACAGTGGAGACATAGGATTCAGAAATGGATTGGTTGATTAAGATGGATACAGGATAGGCAAGAGGTTCAGAGACAATCTGCAGGAAGTAAGAGGGTAGCTTGTCAACAGATGGGGTGCAAGGTTTAAGTTTAGAGAGTAATGACTTTACATAGTTATTTGATACTGATTTTAGAGAGAAGGAGTTAGGAGGGTTTGGAAGAGGTATAGAGTTTGTGGGGGTGCTAGTGTTGTTTCTGGGGGGGATTTATTATGGAGGTTATTGAGTTTATAAAATGATTGTTAAATTTGTTGGCTATGTTTTCAGGTGTTGCATTGGGACATGGGTTAGGAGAGGAAGGGTTTCCTGGATGAAGAGTCTGTTTAATAGAGCTCCAGAATTTCTTTGGGTCTGATTTAAGAGTAGAGGGAGGATTGGCATAGAAGTTTATTTTGTCATAATGGATGATTTTTTTTTTATTTTATTTTTGAGTTCTTTATATTTCTGAAGAAGAGAAGGGGTCCTAGTTTTAGTCCACATTTTCCAAATCCTATCCCGGTCTTTCATGAGGGTTCTGGTAGATTTAGTGAGCCAGGGAGCAGTATTAGATTTGATTCTAATTGTGCAAAGAGGAACAAGGGAGTTAAGAATGTTTAGGAATGTAGTGTTGAAGGAGTGGACAGCTTCTTCTAAAGGAAGAGTGGTGAGGTAAGACCAGTTAATTTTGGAGAGTTGGTGAATAAAGGAGTTAGGACAGAAATGACAAAGTGAGCGGGTGGTAATAAATGTGTTAGGTTTGGTAAGGTGGGGAGTATGTCTGGTAACTGTTATAGGGCAGTGGTCACTGAGAGCATTTGGAAGGGTTTGGGAGTTATGATAGTTTTGAGGGTGGGAGACCAATATCCAGTAGGTGAGATCTATTAATGTAGGTTGGAGTTGTGATTAGCTGCTCAAACCCATGTAGGTTTATACAGGAACTAGTGTTGGGAGCTTGTATTGTAAGCCAATCAATATTTACATCTCCCAGTATAATTATTTCATTGTGGATGGTATGTGAGAGGTGAGATAGGATGTTCTCAAGTATGTTAATATTATCACCAGGGGGAATATTGATTGCTGCAATGGTTATTGTGTTGAAACAGTTAAGTTTGAAGTTGGTCAGTAGGAGTTCAGCTGGTAAGAAGGAGAGTAAGTCTAGTGTGGAAGTGATTTGGGAGAGACAATTGGAGCAGAGTATGGAGACTCCTCCTCCTATTCTTTTAGGTCAGTCTAATCTAAGGATATTAAAAACAGGAGGAATGATTTCACTGTCCAGATGGTGTGGTTTTAACCATGTTTCTGTTAGGGAAACTATTTCAGGAGTATAGTTAGCTATCCAAGCATGGAGTTCTTGAACTTTATTTACAAGGCTCCTGACATTGATAGAGCAGAATTGTACTTATTTTTGTGGGTTGGAGGGGTTGGCAGGTTTAGATACATGGGGGTTATTGTTCAGGGTAGTGTCTGTAGGGCCAGGGTTAGGATGAATGTCAACAGATAGAAGTAGAGGTTTGTAATGGGGTTTTAATTTGAGTAAGTAGACTTTGTTTTTTTTTTTGTTTGTTTTCAAGGGGAGGGGGGAGATATTTTATTTTAGGAATGGGAGTGGTGGGGGAAGGATGGAGGGACAAATTAGTAGGTAGGGTTGTGGTGTAGTACTTGAGTTAAGAGTGGTGTCTGAGGGATGGAAATAGGGAGTAGGTATTTGTGAGTGATAACAGGTGAGGTGATAGAGTATAAGGAGTAGAGAAGGTAAGAGTATAGTTTGAGTTGTAAGAGACATGTCACTTTATGGGATGTAGAACAGAGGTTGAGAGGAATGGGGGGAATGAGGTATAGTAGTCCTTGATTAGTGGATAGTAGGTAAGTGTGGGGAGGAGCATGAGTTTAATGTAAATGAAATGCAAATAAAGAGCACCAGCTTTGGTTACCATTCTGCTTTAGATAACAGACTTATGCAATATACTTGCACATAATATACACATTGGCACTACTTCATTTATTATTCATTGTTTGTTTTGTTATTTGGCATGACTTCATAACAAACAACAGAATGAAGCTTATCAGTGCAACTATGACATTTAATTATCAAGTTATTTAAGAGAAAAATATGTAAAGCACAATACAGAAACCCAATGAAATAATAAAAATGATGTTTAATAAAGCACTTCAATTACTACTTAAATGCTTTCCCTCGTACTTTTTGGGATGGTGTACTCTGTTGCTTTATTTAATGTGTGCTGGTCTTTTCTCACCTTCATTCTATATGGTTTCTTGATAATTTTTTTTTGGTTTATATCTTCACATCTCATGTCAGCATTACTTCATTTAAAGAATTTGAAAAACGTGAGTTTCACAGATATTGCATTATTCATATCTTTATTAAAGTAAAGCTATTTATAAATATGAAGTTTGCAGAACTGTATTTGGCTTTCTTTCTTGAAAAGGTGGTAAAAGTTTATCAAATGCACACTCTCTGTTAGTTTACAATATTTGGCAGCAATTATAACTGCTAATAAATATCTATTTGTAGAATAAATTGGTACACCCTGCCTTTGCTGCTGCACATCTGGCTTTCAGACAGCTGAAAAGTTTAAAAAGGAATCATCTGTCTCAGTTATGTATTACATTCACAATGTGTTTTGCAGGATCTCATTTTAGCTACTTTTATACGCAAATAAGGAGTCACTCATAAACAAAAAATGTTTCCTGGTTCTGAGTAAAAATTAATTATGCACAATAACACATATTGTGTAGGTGATAAGGAAATTAAATAGTGAAATTAAAATAATAACAGTTTTCATGGAAATCAAGATCAGTAGTCTTCTGAAAAATCTATTAACTTAGCATTTTTGTATTTCATTATTTATCATAGATTCTTCCCATTTTAATATCCAATACACATATGTTCAAATATGAAGTTTACTTTTATTTCATCATTAACTAAATAAAACTTATTAGACACAAGCATACCTCTTAATTTTAACTCCAGAGTTATGGACAAAGTAAAAAGTATTTAGACTAAAGATTTCAAATTGGTGAAACTTTTTAAATGACAATTCTTTTAACTTAGATCTTCTCAAAAATAATTTCAAATTTTAGGACAGATAGAGCAAAAGTTTTAAAACAAATTAGGAGCATCCGTACAAAATCTGGACAGCTGAAAGGTGTGGACACATGTACTTCTCTTTAGTGATGGCCTGTGAAACTTGGTCTGGTGATGCAACGTAAAAAGTAGATAGAATGGAAATTGGTGGAGTCAAACTTAGATGAACAGTCTATGGATCATTGCATGAACTAAAGGGGAAAAAAAGCAGACATTCTCCCACAAGGTACTGAGTATTTTATTTCTTTTCCAAGTATGAACTCAGTGTTGACTTCATACTTCAGCTACAGCTGCCAATGCTGTGCTGATGAAATTGCTGAATACAACAGCTGAAGCACAGCAGAAATAACTGGCAGCCTATCCCAACAGAGATACGCTATATGTGGGTGTGGTCACAGTCACATTATACGCAAGAAGAAAAAACACCAATAAGATGAACTTTAGGAAAATGTTTTTTTTTACCTGAAATCTTATGCATTTGGCAATAAAGTATGTTTCTTTAAACTGACAACAAAAAAATTTTCTGCACTTGAATGAATCATATATGTAAGTAATTATCAGAGCAAATTGTTTCATTGCATAATTAAATATAGCTAAACAAAATGACACACTGCATTGTATATACATTTATGCATGTGCGCACGTGCATGCAAGGATAATATACTCACATAGATGCATATGTACAAATACACACATAAATGCAAGAAAATGTAAGACTCCTATATATATATATATATATATATATACATATATATATGTATATATATTCTTGTATATGTAAATATATACTTCCAGTGAAGTAAATATTGTAGGAAGAAATAGCCAGGGAATTGTTATGGTTTGGCTTGTATAGACCCTAGGGCCGATAGCCTAGTACCAAACTATGAACCTATAAGTGTACGTTTGTGGGTTTGACATATATATATATATATATATATATTTATATATAAATTTATAGAGAGAGAGAATATATATAGAGAGAGATACATATGTATATGTACACACACACACATTGTGTTCTGTATACTTCTGCATGCTTTAAATGTGTACATATGGGTAGATAGATAACCTGAATGTTCTTAATTGCAGATTGGCAGTTTGATAGATTACTGGAATGCTGAGATGCCTGAGAATGTTAAATATGAATTTAGCATTCCTTAGTGTTCATATATTTAATTGTAGCTTACTGCATCATATCACACTTATTAAAGGACTTAGTTTCTTTAAACTTGTAAATAGCTTTGGTAAAACAAAGCTTTATAGGAATTCACTGCACTATTTCTTTCAGAAATTTGAATTTTGAAGGCTTATATTCCAAATTGTTGTCCACATCTGCAGTTGTGAGACAACATATGGCAGCAGGTAATTTCATTCAGATCTTGTTGTCCTGGAAACCACTTCCTTTGTATGCACATGTTTAACAAAAGTGTCTCAAGGTGTTAGGGATGCAAATTACTCATCTGCGTCATGGAAAAACTGTTCCCAAAAATAAATTTCAGTCAGAAATCTGTCAAAAACTGACTAGTTCCAGAAGAAAATAAATTGACATGCTTTTCTGAATTCTTAGTCTATTCGCTGAGGGGTCTATTGACTACTGTGTTTCTGATGTTCTTACATGAGATAAACAGTAGTATATGTACTGCCTTTGTCTGTTTGGTCGTCTGTCAGTCTCTCCATTTTTCTGTCATTTTTTTCTCACTCTTTGTATCTAAGGCATACACTTGTCTTTCTGTCTCTTTATGCCATTAATTCACTGTCACCCTCTATATATCATTCTGACATTGCTTTTTACATACTAGTTAAATACTTACAACCAGCAATTACCCAATTTAATAAAAAATTATTTTCCTTTGTTTTGTTTGCAGTAAATTTCTGTCTCACCGTTTTCTGTTAGTTGTGAATTTTCTTGATAAGATATTATTACCAAGTTGTTGTATTATTCTATTTGTTATATATTTTATTCCAGGCATCTTATGCCCAATTCATTTCATAAATGACTGATGTTTATTTGTCACTATTTTAATGCATGTATGTCAATGTGGATTTTTACATGACTGACAAAATATAGCTTAGCAATTCCTTAAATAGCCTTAAAATTCTGTCTTATGACTAATACCTGAACTTCTAAAAGAAAATGTATTTAGTTTTGCAAATTAATAAAGTTATTTAAATGTCTGTTTACAAAATGGATACCACACATTTGCCAAGTTAATGAAGTGTATGCAGTCAAACAGATGGCCTTGGGTAAAAAAGTAAAAGAACAGATCTGTGATACAGCAAGGTGCTTATTTAGCGTATACGACACAAATGCATTTGAAAGAGGCATGTGTACAAAGAATGTGTCCTGTGAAAGAAAACCAAGGTTGTAAGGAATAATAATATTTTACAAAGCTTGGCATGTAAGCACACAAGGAATTAATGTAGTGGTTATCAGGCACAAGGAATTAATGCTGTGCCCACCTGGAACCTATCAGGAAGGGTTGTGCTGACAGCAGAATACTTGGCTTTAGCAGGGATGATATGGAGACTTATGACATCTAACAATGAGAAGATATGCCCGACAATGCCACTGGAATGCATAAGGGTAATACAAACAGCTGCAGTACCATGGGGTCACATATGTGGCAATAACTGTAAAAAAACAAAAGTGGACATAACTGATAATAAATGAGGTTTTCAAAATCTTACAGTTAGCCTGCATAGTAATCAGACTTCTGAATCCATGAAATGTGTGTATGGCAGAGAGCAGTGGAAAGTGGAATGGCTAGAGTGTATGCAACAGCCGAGACAGGAGCAGTAGAGAAGCGATGTGTCAGGGAATGTATGTCTGCACTTGCATCATTCTTATGAGGAGTGTAGTAGCTGGCTCAGAGGGATCCGTCTGTGAGCTGTAGCTCTTGTGGTACATGCTCAGACTCCTTCTGCCTTCATTTGACTAGTGTGTGACCTTGAGCAAGTCACTTAACCGGACATTGCTCCCAGGTTGCCCTGGAAAAGGGATCATGTACCAAGTGTGCCTACCTAGTTAAGAAATTGGTATTATTGCCATGTCCTGTTCTGTGCATTGTGTGACATTGTCCACCCATATCACTCTCTAGGACTTTATATATTAGAATTTAGTGGCACATCTATTCTGTGTCACATTTTGTATGTCCACCATGTTTCCTGCCAGTGGGGCTGCAGTTTGCATCCTGCTACGTGTTCTGTATATTTTAAATCCAGACCACTCCTTTGCTTTTGCACAAAGCACAATATGAGGAAGGACACAATACTGGGATGCTGTTCTGTGCACAAGACTGAGGAATTGTGGGAGAATGAATAACTAAACAGTATTGGGGTTTGGAATACTGCTGCTCAGATGTGTTGGGAGCTGTTACAGTGATTAGCCTGTGGGACTGAGGTGTTTCTTATTTGTTTGCCTAAATTCTGTCAGCCACGTAAAATATCAGAATGTCAGACCACTTACTAGCGTAGCAGGACCCCCCCTTTAGACTAATGAGCTATTCTTTGAACTGTCCTTTGATCATGATGTATCCACTATTGTAAGGAAATCCTTCTTCATTGCACAGATTATATCTAAAGGTATGGAATGCAGGTCCAGGGATGTAATCACTCCACTGTACTCATCTCTCATCAGGTCTGTCATTGAATATAATGTGCCACTTGGTATGTACCTCTCCAAACACATGTCACAACTGGAGTGATCACAACATTTTCTCAATAAGAAAAATCAAGAGCCCGAATCACAAAAACTATACTGACCATCTCAAAACCTTATCCCTCTTCTCAGCATTATACATTCTATTTAGAGGTAATGTCTGCCTCATGTATTAGATCCTTGGCAAACCTTATCCTGTTAGATGCATTACACATTCACAATTCCAATGGTTGAGTTAACACCTGCTCAAGGGAAAGCGTTGGAGGGATGGATATTTATCAGACAGAATACCTTTTCTATAGAACCATCTTTCACATCACATAAAGTAAAGTACTTCTTCCTATCTATTCAAACATAATTTGGATGGATAGAAGGGAAACTGCAATTTATTCCTGGTTTATCACCCATGTCCCTAATGGATACGAGGAACAAGTACATATCCCAACGTATCCTTCTGGCTACATCTGGGTTATTCTGGACTCTCTCCAGCTGCTCAAACCTATCTTCACAGTTTGGATGCATCCCAGACTCCCTTAGTGATCATTTCCCCACCTACCTAATTAGGCACAAAGTACACTCAACCAAAACCAGCATCTATAAGCATATCCGTACCAAAACACTTCTCCATAGAAACCTTTAGTTCACTCTTAATACACACAGCAGGTCCCCATTAAGACAACTTCCCTTGATGAGGCAGTCATCTACTTTAGCATCTCATTCTTAAGAATCCTTAGTTCTCTAGCCCCTATTAAAAAACTACATTGCAAATCCACACCAACTTATTGGCTAACTAAAGGCACCGTAAACATAATGCAACAAAGAGACAGAGCAAGGCTAAACTATCGATCATCTAAAACTCAAGCTTCCCTCCACAGCTATCTCCATCTACAAAACATAGCCAAAAAACAATTTGATCATATAAAAATTTCTACTACACTCTGAGCCAACAAAAACATAAAAACTACCCTCAGAAATGTTGGCACTCCATTAAACAACTCTTAAATTGTGGAAAAACCACTACCCCCTCATTAACCATCCTTAATTGGAACATAAGCATAGCAGCCTGATTCAACTCACATTTTATAAACTCCATTCAGGCCTAAGTAAACAACTAACTGTACCCCTATAAGCATTCCCACAACTCCTATCCATCCATCTGCTAACTTCTCATTTCAATCCGTTCAAACCACACACATAAAAAAACTCCAACTAAACCCCACCAGACTTTCAGTAAATCAACTCCCAAGTGAATTTCTGAAACTAGCAGCTGATTCTATCTCATACCCAATCTCCTTACTTATTAATTGCTCCAGTACTGAACAATATGTACCAGTACACTGGAAACTCTCTCACATCATTCATCTGCATAAGGGTGCCCCATCCACATAATTATCCAACTATACACCCATTGCCATACTTTCCCCCTTAACAAAATGCTTGAAAAATGCATACATTCTCAGCTACTGGCCTATCTACTACAAAATAATCTTCTCTCCAAATCCCAACATGGTTTCAGGCCACGACATAGCACCACAACAGCCCTATAAAGTTTCACAGACTCCATCAACCACCATAGAAATAGTAACAACCTGGTCTCTTCCATTTTCCTGCATATGTGAAAAGCATTTGAGACTGTATCACATCAAAACCTACTTCAATAATTATCATCTATCCATCTCTCACTTTCATCATCACTTAGTTCCACAGTTATCTATCCAGCCACCAACAAGCCATTATATGGAAAGATGAAATCTCTACCCTTCTTTCTGTTACTGTAGGAGTCTCACAAGGCTCTATTCTTGGACCTCTATGCTTCCCCATCTTTACAAACAATCTTTTGGGTCTATATTAGAACATCAAAGTTTCACAACTTTGAATGTCCTAATATCGACCCCTATTCAGCGAACGCTGAAAATAGCAATGCTGCAGAACACCGAATTTCTTCCTAGGGAAGGAATTCAGTTGGCCTTCCTGTGGCTTTGCTATTTTCAGCACTGTGGTGGAAAGTTACGGGTCAGGATCAGGTAAGTGTGCGATTGTGTGGATGTGAGGGTTAGGGCATGGGGTAGGTGAGTTAGGGTTAGGGAGCGGATCAGGTAAGTGTGCGATTGTGTGGACGTGAGGGTTAGGGCAGGGTAGGTGAGGTAGGTGAGTTAGAGTTAGGGCATGGGTGAGGTGAGTGTGCAATAGTGATGGAGGGTTAGGCTTTGGGTTAAGGTAAGTGGATAGCTATTGGGGTATGTACAGTTTAGTGTAGGGTTAGATGTAGGATTTTAGGTGTATGTGTGTGGATTGCTGTTTGTTTGGTGTGCTTGTGTTGTGTGTATGTGTGCCAGAACAGTGAATTTTTTCCCTGGGAAAAATTTGCTGTTCTGCATGTTTGATATTGTCAGCGTTCGCTGAATAGGGGTCGATATTAGGACATTCGACATTTTAAAAAGTTGATGTTCTAATATAGACCCCAATTTCTGGTCTGCATCCACACAAGCTACTATTATACAGTATGCAGATTATTCCACTGTCATCTGCACAGCCCCCTCCCTCCCTGAAGTCCTAACTAAAACCCAGAGTGCTTTCACAGACATAGAGTGATTCCTCAAAGGAAGACAAGTCATATTAAATCCCAACAAGACAAAGCTAATGATAGTCATAATAATAAGTCCAAAGAAACCATTACTCCATTTCAAATAATCTCCTCCAACACCACTAAAATTGAACTGGTAGATAGCACAAAGTTACTCGTAGTCACAATAGATTGCTCCCTAAAATATGACAAGCACATAGCCCTTACCATAAAAAATGTATATATTAAGCTCGGCTGCCTGTATAGGTCAAAAACATTCCTTACCCCTTCCACTAGACATGCCATTGCCAGAACATACCTTATATCCACACTAACATATGCCTCCCCGATCTTCATTAATCTTAACAAATCTGAACTGTCCAAACCAGAGATAAGCTACCATAAAACAGCTTGTTTTGCTGATGGCTACCAAAATAGAATGCATCACTGTACAGCCCTGAAACAGCTACACTGGGATGAGCTACCAATACTTAACCATCTCTCAATTGCTCATAACATCTTACATCAACCCGAAGCTGTCCAGCTGTAATGAACCTAGTTCTACCTTATAAAGCCATCCGTCCCCTCAGCTCATCCAACAAACTACTTGAAAAGTTACGAAATCCAGCAACTCTTTTGGTGACTCCTTATTCGGAAATCAAATTGCAAAAATATGGAATTTCATTCCCCATCATATACTAGATACACCTACTACCTCCAAAACCAAATTCCTTCTTAAAGAAAATCTAAACAATAAATGGCTTTGTTCCTGTATCACCCCTGGATAACTTTCTCTCCCCTCACTCTTCACATGTTTTACTTAACTCAAACCTCCTACTAAACCTCCTGTTCCCGTGACCACTTTTGCATCTAAACTTGCTCTGCTGAAGTACTGTAGTTTTCTTTCTCTATAACTAGCAGTTACTGTAAAATCTGTATACCCTGTTTCTGCATCAATTATCAAACTATCTTATTTTGCTTGCTGTTTGCACTAGTATTCGATGACTTGCTGCTATATGATTCTACTGTATTTCTTTTCGTAAATACTGTTTAACTGTATATTGTAATATCTGTATATTGTAATTACTATTTGGATTATTAAGTCTATTACTGCAATAGTTTTGTTTTTGGAGCTTTTCTCCCAGGGCCTCCGCTGAAAATGGGCCACTGGCCCAGCTGGGCTATCCCAGAAAACAAATGTAAAACTACCATGGGAATATAAATCTAGACTTCATATTATGCTCACAGTTCATTAGTCTAATAAGTACCTATGAACCTATGAAGATAGGATCAGATAATATTACTGTGTCACAGACTGCTAAACCATGCACAAAGCTGCATAGAAATATTGGGAGATGATGTCAGTCTTGTTATCTGCTAGAGGTGGGGCTTGACCCATTCACCTCATTTAATATATAATTATGGGACTTGTACGAGGTTGTTTGCTGAGACATCACCGCATATGGTAGCCTGCATTAATTACTGGGGGTGAGTGGAGACCAAATTAGCAGAGCAGCAATAAGAAGTTTGTAAAGGCTGCTCAATATTTACATGGTAGTCAACACAATACCCTATCAAGTCTGAAGTAACATAACAATGTTAAGGAAATTTTGTTCTAAATTTTCTTAACAATATTTTTTATTCAAAAGTCTTAGACCTAATTTTAATGCAAACAACATATTCAGGAGCAAAATAATTGATGCATAAGGGCACCACAAACATATCAACATTATAATCCAAGCAGTTTAAAAGAAAATTACTCAGCCAGCCAATGGTTAGAACCACAGCAAATTAAGCAATATACTAATTTTTGACAGTAAAGTGATTAACATTATATTCATCCCAAGACTGGAGGTGAGAAACCAAACATTAGACTTTACCATAGCTACTTGAGATGGCAAGGGTATTATCAGTAATAAAACTACAAATAAAAATGAAATACCATACCTAAGTATGTAATAGATCCTGACATCTACCATGACTTCAAGATAGAGAGAAGGCCTAATCTGCACTAAATGAAACACTTAACAGGATATCAAAAATCAAGCCAATGGGAAAGAATATTATGTTCCCTAAGGAATGGTATGTTCCTTAAGGACAGTACAATAACTAATCAGGATGTGCTGGGATGAACAATACCAGGTATTAGCTCCAAATTTCTGGCCACCCAAGGCTTTTTCTGGTACAGGCCGGTGAGCAGAAATTATAGGTAGATGACATCATACCTTTTTCTTCCAGGCCACTGCTATTGAAGTGTTCTCCTGTTTTCACTATTTTAATACCTGGGAGGATTCACATGTGACTGAAAAATAACACTTGTACTTCCTTACCCAGACAGAAGATAAAACATTCATAATATTAATCGAAAAGAGCTAGGCTAGCTGCCCCATGGGCAATTCTAATCCTAGCCATTTTCCTTTTCAAAAGTGAGAATCAAACCTGTACCCTTTGTATCTGAAGTAAATACCTTTGCCATTGTACCAACCCCAAACCATTCAGTTCTGTACTCATGGCATGCTAATACACAGCCACACATATATCATGTACATATCAAAACACCAAAAGAAGAATACATTTCTCACACTCCCACAACATGTGAAACAGATCCACATTTCTGACTTCGCTTGATTTAAAAATACAGGTCCTGTAAAAAATGGCTAATCCATAAAGGTGCAGAATACGCATCATACCAAAGTCTGAGCATACATGATTTTATGTGTGACTATGGGTATTCCCTCAACAGCAAATTCTTCAGCACAAAATACATTTTTTGGCTCACATAAACACTTGTTCCTAATAAAACAAATTGGGTTCAGTGACTGCCTTTTATGTACCATTCCTAATTAAATGGATTTTTGCATTTTTTTTACCCCAATATTGTAAGACACAGTTCTCTGCATTTGGCCTCAGCGCAGCCATCAAAATATCTAATCATGGTGTCTTAATTGCATTACAGAATGGGCGAGGAGTTAGTGAAGCCATGGGGTGACTGCTAACTGATTCCATCTTAGCAAACTCACCTGCACTTGATAAAAACACTCACTGAAAGTCCATAGACAAGTGCACTGCATCACATTCTATGAGGTCTTTTACCAAGCATCTAGATGAGGCTGTTCTATTTTTGTCAAAAATTTCCCCTCCAAATATTTAGGGTGGAGTTAATTAGAACTAGCCAATCAACATTACTACTACCTCCTCTCATGTGCTTTTCTTGAGCCATTGCAAAATGACAAACCTAGTAGACACAACCAAACGGAGCATGAGAAGTGGCTAGCATTCAAGAAAGGAAGTGCCTAGATTGCAATATCCATGTTCAATAGTCACACATGCCCACTGCTGATTAATGGGGGAGTATACCTGGCCTCACAATGCTCAAACCTCAAGCACCAAATGGGAAGCAATTTCATAGATTCATAGATTCCTCAATTGTTACTAGGCTAATGTCCCAGGGAGGGTTTTTAAGCCTAGTCAGGTTTTCCAGAAAGAATACCAAATAGGACATTGACAGCCAAGTGTTTATAAACTACCTCTGTCCATAAGAGACATGGGTGACAGGCCTGGTATTAATTTCCTATTCTCCACCCACTGATCTAGGTTGTGCTTAAATTGGGTAATAGACAAATTCAGCTTCATATGGATGGGAAGCTTGTTCCATAGGAGGGGCAGTCTCTGGGACACACGTCTGTCTATCCAGCTTGTTTTGACAAAATGTAGGTCCTTTGACCTTGTATTTTGGGTACTGTTTGACATACAAATATGAATGTTTAAATGTCCAACAGGAGTAGGATGGGTGGGTGGGTAGAAAAAATGAAATGCAGACAGAGATCAGCAATACTCAGGCAGAAAACAGCAAGTCACACAGCACTAGTTATAGATGCCACTAAATGATTGCAGTTAACTGAATAATGCTATTTCTCATCTCCTTCTACTAATTAGCTGAATTTTATTCACTGTCTGCAAAAGAATTCTTTTCCAACTGACCCTAGCTAGGACCTCTTAAAACTCCAAAAAGAACAAAAAACTAAAACAAAAAACAAAATGCAGTATAGGAGTAAAGATAAAAAAATGGAAGTAACCAAACCTTAAATGTGTAACTCCAATCCAAAATCAAATGCAGATAGAGATCAGCAATACTTAGGCAGAGAACAGCAAGTCACACAGCACTACAACTGAAGATGCCTGAATCTCATCATTTATGCAGTACACTCATATAGCTAGTAGCTTCATACTGCCTTTCCTCCAATGTGGAACCATCTGGATATCATTCAGCTTGTCAGAGACTTCCCACCCTGCATATAATCTGCAATTGCCATTTTCATCACTCAGAACTAATAACAGTCCAATACTGATAAAAGCCTGGCAAGTACATTCATCTTTACAGTGCTGACCCATCCCAAAAATAAAAGACTAACAGATGTCACTTCACAAAATTAGCTGTCATTTATTTTTTGTCTTGTTCAGGTTTACATCAACTATCTCATGTGTCCTACAGATTTATAAGCTGAGACATCTGAAGCCTCTTGGCACCTATTCAGGAAAATAAATCAATTAATCAACACCTATTGAAGAAAATCAATCAATCAATTAATCAATCAATCAATCAATCAATCAATCAATCAATCAATCACTAAGACCCAGCTCCTCGATAATGCTCCATCCCTTTATGTACATCAAAAGACAGTGACAGCACCCGATTACATAAAATCTTTATCCAGAACACAACAGTGAGGAAGCGAGCAGATAGAAACAAGCAGCTTTATTGGAAATACATTGTTCCCTTTAATGATAAGGGACTTCTTCAGAACCTCACTGTTGTGTTCTGGTTCTGGGGTTTATATTGGCAGCTATTTTTACATAACATTTTTATAGACAGCACGAGATAAATTTGTTTGCTTAACCTGCACCATACATCTTAAAAGAAATTAATGGTGTGTAAGGCAGTTAGTCCTCTATAATTCTATCAGAATCTTTTATTTTCAGCAGTCTGGAAGTGGAGGCCCTATTAGTGCACCCAAGGATGTAAAGATGCCTGCTCATCTTTAAGGAAACCAGTCCACTGTTACTCAAAAAGGGAAGCCAGAACATATCCAATATAGAAGCAAGTACTAAATAATCTTTTCAGTTCTCCATTCATTGGGAAGCAATGTCTATGGTGTCTTTTCTTGATTCAGGCATTAATAATGTAACAGAGACTCTGAAAATATCCCTTTTCACCCCACTTCGTCCATGTATTTAGATAAATGGCACAGGAATGCAAACATCTCCTGAGCCAATTGCCATGGATAGCCTGTAAGGTCCAAGTGACTTTTCAGGACCTAAAAGGCATTTATCATATTAGCAACTCCCTCCAATTGTTTAGGTACTGACAAATATTCCACTACAGCAGGAAGTAACATGGACTGTGAATGTGAGTCTAAATAAGCCACTGGTCACTTTGAATCATCTTTCCCTTGGGCTAAACAGTCACTGAAAATACTGAAGAAAGCAAACCACAATCAGGAACATTTGGCACAGTAAGTCACCTGAACTTAAGTCCTTATAAAAAGAATGTCCTGCAAGGTCAGCAAATGTATTGGCCTTTTAGCATGAAGTGTGTGTTTGAATGTTGTAAACCTATGTATATTTGGCTTTACCTAGCTGGAATATCTGTGCTGAAGTCACATCAAGTAGTGCATTATGCAGCAGGATGCAGGTGACATGATCTTCCTGCACTTTGAGGCTTTATGTTTTTGCTGCAACCACAGACTGTGGATTTGGAAAAAGCAATAATAAAGAGATCTAATGTCAGAGTAAGGCAGTAGCTTAAGAAAAGAACAATTGTTTTGCATTATTATGACAAACATGAGATGATTGTTATTGGAAGCAAAGAAAAAATGATGCAAAGTGTTCATATGCCCTGGATGAAAAAGAGTGAATATATGCTCAGAACTTTTTATTATATCATTACCAGGTGAATGTATGACTGCATAGCTATTAGGAAAATGAATTAGGCATATGCAAATGCTGTAAACATCCAATGAATGACAAGATATGTGGGAAATGTACCTAAAGTGGAAGGACATGGTATACCATTGATGCAGGTGAGATACAGTAGTTAGTGGGGGTAACAGCATGTGAAGGCATAGGGACAGAATTCAAGGGGCTACAGTAGCATGAAGGCCATAACTACTTGGGGTCATAAGCTGCAAATAAGATGGACAAAGTATGGAGCCATGGTGTGACTCAAAGGGTTGTGGGTAGTTTATCCTGTGAGGTATGGAGAAGAATGAGAGCATCTGAGGATGAGATCAGAAAACTAAATGGACTCGAGGGAATGGTAAGGCAAGATGAGAAACAATGCTGAGTGGTGCACTGATGTGCAAAAATATGGGAAATGAAGAGAATGGATGCTAGCTGATGTAAAGAAAGAGAAGAGAGAGAAAGCATGGAGTTTTAATGCAAGAAAAGCAGCATACATAGAGGAAAGAGGAATCAGAAATCACAAAAGACAAAACAAGGGAAAGAAAGTTGATAGGGAAGAAATAGGTAACTGGGAATATATATTTAGGGAGTGTAATAAGTTGGCAGGCTTTAAAAATTTCCTGCAGACTCTCTGTTAGAAATATTGGATAAGCAAATTGGTTTAACTAAGGAAATGATTTTTTTTTTAGCTGGGATACAGGATGCAAATTGCCTTGACATAGTAAGGCCTTGCTAAGTTTAATTCTAGTGGCTACCAAAAAAGCAATTGTTAGAAAATGGAAATCAAAGTTTCAACCAACCATATTTGAAGTAGTGAATATTGTAACAGAGATAAAATAATTGGAAGTGGGATCTTTAGAAAAGGGTAGGAACAAATTACATAGGAAAAAATATGAATTGTGGGAACAACACACTCAGAATAATACTTTGGAGGAGGAAAGAGTATTAAAGGAAGGCAGAAACTGAGTGAGCAATTTAATGCTGGACTGGCTTTACAGAAGATTATATGTGATGTACAATGTTTTTAACTGAGAATATCTCAATATAGTTTGTTTTTAGTTATATAAATGTACAATTCCTATATTATAAGTGATAATTTGGTAATGATTATTTAAAATAGAGGAGGGAAGACAAATGACAACAAGAAGAAAGACAGACCAGCATAAAACTAGGAGAAACAATAGTATTTTGTGACCATTCTCAATGTGAGGGGAAGCCCCAGATGGTAAGGTAATAATGTAAGCAAGAATGGAATGAAGACAAAGCAAGTCAGCATGCTGGCAAACATAGAAGAAATTAATTGGATATATAATCAATACGGGGTATTAGAGGAGGTGCAAAACTAATTATGGGGGATCAGAAGTGTAGATCAGACTGTGTATGTACCTTTAGAAACCTTTCCAGTGAGCTAGCACATGTGTATAAATACTGAGCATGTGCAAGCAAGACTACAATTTTGTAGTGTCCTACAGAGGTGTAAGCATGTATGTATGTATAATAGTCAGTCAGTTAGTTACTTCCTTGATATTTTATGTTGCTGCTATTAATCCTGATGTGTTTGTATGTAATAAAGTATATAAATGAACACTCAAGCCTCTTTGTCTTAACTAGCTACCCAAGACAAGTGACATGGTGTCAGAATGGAATCCAGAGTCAAGAGCAAGAGGCATATAGTTAAAGTCGGAGGAATATACATAAGTGGATCATCCCTGCTTCTCAAATGACTCACAAAACAGGTTAGAAATGAATTCCAGGTACTAAAACTCACTTAAATAATTTTTTACTCAATGAATATAAAATGAAGTACTCAGATTGCTCAAAATTAATTTCTAGTTAAATGAAATGTCCAGAACTGCAACATATTGATAAAAATATTCAAAACAGTTAGAAAGTGTTTAAAACAATATCCAAATTCCATAAAATGTATAAAACAAGGAAAATGGCCTTTTTTTGCTATGTGCTACTTTTTCATACTAACTAAAGCTATTCAAAATATCTGAAGTGTACAAAATGTTTGCAAGTTTGTCTAGTAATACAGTACCATTATTTTGCAAAATACAGCCATTTCAAAGAATATTTCACAAAGTACAATATTTCAAAGAGTTAATTGTGCATTTGAATGTTGTTACAAGTTCCCGATGTGTGTGCATGTTCATACATAATTACTAGAGCCATATTTTGCATTGTGTTTAAGCATAATTTGTTGGCATGGCAGAAGGATTTTGCAGACCTGATTCACTTGTATTTAGTAGTAATATTGCAGAAAATCAGAGAGTGTTTGAGCAAGAGTACGATATTTTCATACAGGCAGCATTACCTAACAAAGATGCATGTAAAAAGGCATTTATTCTGCTTAATTTAGCTGGGTCAGAAGCCATTGAAAGAGAACGTTCATTTGTGTATGCACCTGGTGTGTATGCAGTTGAGGGGGAAAACCGCTATACAGTGGTATCAGCTGAAACAAGGGAAGACACAGAATGCTTAAACATAAATTTAGAGAAATGTGTAACCCCCAAATTACTATTACAATGGAAAGGCACTTATTTTACACAAGAGATCAAAAGCCTGGTGAAACATATGCAGCTTGAAAAATAAGGCTAAAATGTGCAGATTTGGTGAATTAAGGAATGAGCCGATAAAAAACAGGCTTGTGTGTGGTACTAAAAGTGATGCAGTGAGAAAGATTTTGTGTCAAGACAGTGATTTAACATTGAATAAGGAAATAGAGATTTGTCAAATATACAAACTCACAGAAAAGCACACAAACATGCTTTCAAATGAGAATAGCTATGGAAGGAGCTGCAACAAAGCTAATGTAGATAGTACGCAGCACATGATTAAAAGATACAGGCCCAAAGGAGGGGCAATTTCAGTGAAACCCAGAAGCTTTCGAGCAAATTCCAAAGTGTGCTCTGTAAAGTGGACATGCTCAGTGAAGCACAAGGGTCAGTCAGAAAACTTAAAGCATCTGCCCTCACCTAGCCTCATAGACAACTGTCGGAATTGTGGTGGCAATCATGAATCTAAAAGAGAAAAGTGATTAGCTTTTGGTCAGCAGTGCCACATATGTAAAACGTAGAATCATTTTCAAAGGTTTTGTAAATCAAAAGAGGTCCATTCTTTTATTGAAAGAGAACATTCAAAGAGACAAGTTGAACAATTAGAAAGCTGTGACCCTACATTTTATGCTGATGGTGCATCTGTGCTTGCTGAAACAGTCAATACCGTAGATTTGTGGGCAAAGAATGAAGTATTTTTTACTGTTCAGATTAATGGGAGACCCATGGAGCTCAAAGTTGATACTGGTTCAAAGTGCAATGTTATATCAGCAGAAATATTTGCTAGAGTAAGAGCTGGTAAGAAGCTTGATTTCACAAAGTGTGCAAAGCTTGTTGCTTATGGTGATGAATAAATTCAAACAGAAGGCTCAGTAGTAGTTTCATGTTACTCTGCTGAAAACAGCTATGACTTGCAATTTTGCATAGTCAAAAGGTATGTACAGTCATTATTAGGCATCACAGACAGTTTGAAAATGGGACTGTTTTCATTTTATGAGAAAGTCCACCACATAAGCTTGAAAGACAACTGTTCTAATTTCAACCAGCCTGTTTTTTCTACCTATGCTGATCTTTTCTAAGACAAACTAGGCAAACTCCAAGTTGTGTACCCCATGAAGTTAGACCCTGAAGTCAGCCCAGTCATCAGACCAGCAAGGAAAGTTTCCATAGCTATACAGGGTAGAGTCAAAACCAAGCCAGACAGAATAGTGCAACAAGGAATGATTTGTCCAGTAGAAGAACCAACTGAATGGGTATTCTCCATTGTAGTAGCTCATAAGAAAAGCTCAGATGATATCAGAATATGTATTGATCCACAAGACTTAAACAAAGCACTAAAATTACCTCATCATCCAATGCATGCAGTTGAAGAAGTTGCCAAATGCCACTGTTTTTTCTGTTCCAGATGCAAATACTTCATTTTGGCAAATTTTGTTTGACCGTAAATCTTCATTGCTAACCACTTTCAATACCCCTTTTGGCAGGTACAGCTTTTTGAGAATGCCATTTGGGATACATTCTGCCAGTGAAGTCATTCAGCGTGCAAGGGAACAATTTTTTTCTTGATATCCATGTGCTATACTAGTAGATGATATTCTGGTAGGGGGGAATGGTAAAGTTGAACATGATAGAAACCTCAGGAAAGTTCCAGAACATGCTTGTGAAGTGAATTTTAAGCTGAATCCTCAGAAATGCAAATTCAGGCTATGAGAATTTACTTATGTTGGTCATTTGTTTATCAGTTCAGGCTTGCGACCAGATCCTTCCAAGTAAACAACAATTTGTGAGATACCAGCACCAGACAGTGTTCAAGCCCTACAATGTTTTCTTGACATGATTAACTATCTAGGCAAAGTTCATTCCAGATTTGAGCTAGCTTTTAGAACTGCTAAGACAGCTGACATGCAAAGATGTAACCTGGTCCTGGTTAGGACAACACCAAAGAGCATTTGATGTCCTGAAACAGAGACTTGCCAGTCCATCTTCTTTAAGATATTATGGTGTTCACAAACAAGTAACTCTTTATTGTGATGCCTCTAAGCTTGGTCTTGGTGCAGTCATTTTTTAAGATTGTAGACCTGTAGCGTATTCATCAAGAACTCTTACCCAAACTGAGATGCAGTATGCTAAGAAAGAGAAAGAACTGTTGGCAATTATGTTTGCATCTTTGAAGTTCCATGACTATATTTATGGACGACCTATTCAAATTGAGACTGGCCATCAACTTCTAGTCACTATTTTGGAAAGCCTATGCACACAGCTCCTGCAAGATTGCAATGCATGATGTTGAAATTGCAAAAGTATAGTTTCAATCTTGTCTACAAAAAAGGCAAACTTCTCTATCTTGCTGACACTTTATCCAGATTGTCCAGAAAAAACACTGAACAGCATGAAAATGAGAAACCTGATGATGAAATCATGGAAGTGAGAAATTTTTCTTCCACAAATCTTGATGAGATATGACTCATACAGCTTTAGATACAATTCTCCAGAAGCTTAACCACTTTATCATTCGAGGATGGCCATCAAAGCAATCTTGTTTACCTCTAGAAGTGCAACCATATTTTCTCTACAGAGATGAGATTTTGTCTGACAATGGTATCATCATGAAGGTATAAAACTGATTGTTTCAAAATCCTTACAACTAGAGTATATTAACATCTTGCATTGTGGATACCCAGGAGCTGATTCTACCAAAGAAAGGTGAAAGGACTAGTATTTTGGCTTCTATGTCAAGTGATATTGAGAGAGTAGTTTCATCCTGTTATGTTTGTAATAGTACTAAACTGCATCAGCAGAAAGAACCACTTCAGCTAAACCAGATTCCTGAACTACCTTGGTCGATAGTAACCACATACATTTTTGAATGGAATGGTCAACATTACTTGGAGTTAGTAGACTCTTATTCAAATTGGTTCAAGATTGAACTACTTCCTAATCTCACATCCAGTACTATTATTACTAAGTTGGGAGATATTTTCTGTTCAAGGTAGTACACACAAAGTTATTTCTGACAATGGTGCACAGTTTACAAACCAGCAGTTTAAGAGATTTGCTGAAGAGTGGGACTTTATTCATGTTATGAGTAGTCCTGAGTATCCACAGTCAAATGGTTTGGCAGAATGTGCAGTTTAAAGTGCAAAACAATTGTTAGAGAAGTCAACTCGAGACAATGCCGATGTTTTTCTGAATCTCCTGA
Organism: Protopterus annectens; assembly: GCF_019279795.1. NCBI lineage: Eukaryota > Metazoa > Chordata > Ceratodontiformes > Protopteridae > Protopterus > Protopterus annectens. The sequence goes on along the minus strand of NC_056732.1, from coordinate 543,833,560 downwards.
ATCTCAGAAACATTCCTTGTGATAATCATCTTGGTTTGCCTGCCCAGAGACATATATCGAGACATACCAGAACCACACTACCAATCAGTAGCAATTTGTTGGTTCCATGTGCTAAGAACAACAAAGCAGTGAAAGCTCAACTCCTGAAAAAGCATTTGTCTCAGAAGTCCTATTATGATAAGAACAGCAAACCTCTCAATCCATTACAAGAAGGGGAGTTGGTGAGGATGCAGACAGCAAAAGGTTTTGATCGGAGTGGAGTCATGAAAAGTTTATGTCCAGCGCCGAGATAATACATTGTGGAATTGCAAGAAGAATTGTAAAATTTAGACAGAACCAGAAACATTTAGTACCAGTGTCCGAGTCGGTATTGCAGCATTTTGCCTGTGAAAAAGACTCTAGTTCTCAGAGTGACTTATCCAATGTTTCTGTTCCAGAGGACATTCCAGGAAATATCCCTCTTCCTGAGAATATCACAGAGAGTCCCAAAGCAGATTGTTCACCAGTGATTGTTCCTGTTGATAAACCCAGTCTTAACTGCTACATTACAAGATCAGGTCACATTTCCAGACCTTGTTTCCAACACACTGCAGCTTGGACATGAATGTTGTTTTATTCATTATTGTCTATATAATTTGCATGCCTATTCAAATGTTATTATCATTGCAAGACAGCTCAGTAAAGAGGGAGGATGTAGATCAGCGTGTGTATGTACCTTTATGAAGTTTTCCCATGAGCTAGCATGTGTATGTAAATACTGAGCAAGTGCAAGAAAGACTGCCATGTTGTAGTGAGCTGCAGAGGTATAAGCATATATGTAGGTGCAGGAGTCAGTCAGTTAGTTAGTTTGTTTATATTTTACATTGTTGCTATCAATCTTGATGTGTCTGTATGTATTAAAGTATAGAAACAAACACCTGAGCCTCTTCATCTTAACTAGCTACACAAGGCGAGTGACAAGAAGGAAAATAAATTGGATATGATGAACATGTAAAAAATACTAAAGCAGACCTTGTACTAGACAGTACTATGCAAATTTTATTAGATGCAACCAAATTAAAGGGTACCAGTTTGTGGCAGTACACATAAGCCCTAGTGGTCTTGTCAAAGAGACCATAGCTGAAGAAACCTAGAAGTTTGTGTTGGATAAAAGTGTAAGATTAGTATTACTTACCTTCTGTAAAGATGTATCCATACTGATGGCCAGGCAAGCTAAAGAAGAAGACTGAGGTATTCAGTGAGTCTTTGATTGGAAGGTATGAGGAACAAGTAAAAAGAATATCTGGGAGATAAATGTTAGACATGGGGCAGCAGGGATTTCTCTGTGACGTCTTGCATTGTCTTGTAATTCACTTAGGTCAACAAAAGTAAGCAGAGAATATGCTTAGTCACATTATAGCAGGAAATGGAAACATGACTAGAAGCATAAGGCTAAACAATAAACAGAAATACAAAGAGGTTGCAGTGGCGGCTGGTGACTTCAAATCAAAGGGGGGGCTGCAGGAGACAGCTGAATGGGTGGGGTCAATGGGAAGGGGTGCAGACAACTAGAAAGGGGAAGAGCTATGCTCAAAACCACAAAAACTAACTTTAATTAAATATGCTGCCCTGGGTGCCAAACCATCATTATGAGAGTCCAATCAAGACAAAAATAAGTGTAGAAGAATAAAAATATTTCAATGCATTGGCTGCATGACAGCTTACTTAATATCTAGATGGAAACAAAAGGTTGTGAGGCATGAAAAAATAATTTACTTTTTAAATACATTACTGGAATGCCAGTCAAAATCAAGTATAAGAAAAACAAGCAGCACTCAACTCAAACCACTTCTCCTTGCACTGCAGTTCTAATTATAATTTATATTCAGCTTTATTAAAGTACCAAGTAACATGCTGAAAGTAGAAATCTCTGTGATGCCCCCACTTGTAAATGTTTCTTATCCAAAAAAGACCTGCTGCCTGACAACTATCTACTTGTTTCATGGGGAAAACATGATCAAAGTAAAAAATGAAAAGCAAACAAGAAACAAGCTCAAGATACATTGCTTAAAGGATTATTGTACAGGTTATGGACCACACATGACTGGCATTCTGTTTAGTTTACGGGTAAAGCCTGTAGAGATGACTGGAAGTCTCCAACAAGTGTAATGTGCTTTTTAAAATAATGTAATCCTGTCCTTCAGTACCCAAGGCTTATACATTATCTAGTTAAGTATTCTCTGCATGGCAACAACAGAAAGGCTTTCAATGTTGGCAGTTCTTTAACAGTATGCTTATTAAAGCTTACTTGCATCTTACGATCTCAGACAAGCTTACCTTATGGTCATTAAAGCATTGCTACTTAAACACAGAGCAACAGGCACTTTCTGAGTAATAAGCATAAATCAACAGTACAAAAATATGACAGAAACCAGACCATTCTGCAAAATCAAGGACAGATGAAAAGCCACTGTAGTATTTGTGTCTACCTTGGATGGGGGGGGGCACTCTGCACATTTACACTGCATAACTACTCCTTGCCTTGCTTGGACACATCCAGAGTCACTACATGGGGGAGTGGGGTGCAACAAGTATGTTACAATTTGAAATGTCTCTGGCTGACTGTGATGGCACTGACACATTTGTCAAACCTCTCAACCTCAGAGCAAGAAATCTGGACAAAGCCATACATAGAAGTGGGACAAAGGCCCAAAAATAAGGACAATTTTTAAATATTGCTCTTATAAACTTAGAAAGATAATAGAATAGGTCTTGCATTAGTATGAATTGTCTGAAGGGTATGAAATCTGAAACTCAAATGTCTGTCATTATTTTTTAACTTCAGTCTTTAATGATTTGTCACTAATTTGCCAAATAAAATCATAATTTTATGAAAAATGGACCAAAAATGTGATGCAAAAATATAAAATAGCCACACAATACAGCTGGGAACCTGTCAAAGAAGGGACACTTTAATATTAGTAGTGCTAACTTGAGCAGCTGACAAAATAAAATAATCTACATGCATTTCTGAAATAAAAGTAATCTATAACTTTGATTATTACAGTTATTTCTTAATTGTAAACCCTCCATGTTTTCTTCCAAAATTGCTATTTTGCGGAGGGATTATTAGGGGGAAGAGCAACATTTTGAGCCAAAATCGGGGACAGTTGAGAGGTTGGCTATGCCTAATTCTATAAAGCAATTTATTTGCATGTACCTCTCAACCTGTTAATGCAATAAATCTAGACAAGGCCAAATATATTGGGGGAAAATATAAACGGTACTAAAAATTGCTCTTGTATAAACAGACAGTTGATAGAATAACAGGTCTTACTTTAGCATGCATTTTTTTGGTTCTGAAGTCTGAAACTCAGTGTATCATTATTTACTAGTGACTTAATTCCTAAATGATTTGCCAGAAAACCACAAATTTTATGAGGAACAAACCAAAATTAAGAAGCAAAAATCTATTCATTCTTTGAAAATCTGGACAGTTGGGAGGTATAGTTCAGCTGGGCCTGTCTGAGTTTGCCGCCCTTCCCCCTCACAAAATCATGGTTGAATGGAGCCTCTGCAGCCATTCCAATTATCCATTACTTGGCTATTTCACTCCATTTACTATAAACACTAATGTGCATACTGCTTTACATCTATGATGATTTGGACTTCATTTGAAAGTTTTATTTTGCATTTTACAGCACAAACGCTAAGACATCTGTTAAACAAAGCAATGCATTCTCACAATGAAAACAGACTTAGCATTAAAACTTATCTGCCCTTGAAACTCACATTCATTGAAACAGCATTGAAACCCACATTCAAAGAAAATACATTTTGCCAGTGGCAGATAAAGATTAATTTTGGGCCGTTTTCAAATCATAGGCCCCTTGCATATGAAACATACATGTGCTCTTTGATACACCTTCCTGATTGTAATAAATTATATTCCTTGTACAATACAGTACAGTTGTTAGAGGGTGTTTTAAATTTGTTTTGAACATTTTTCCAGTAAGCAATGAAACAAAATGCATGCACCCATAATGACAAAACTGCCCAGTTCAGAACATTTCCGTTATAAAAGTCTACTCAAACTTCTACAGTCCACCATTATAAGTAAATATGCACAATTCTACAGCCCACCATTATCAGTAAATATGCACAATTATACAGTCCACCATTATCAGTAAATATGCACAATTCTACAGTCCACCATTATCAGTAAATATGCACAATTTTACAGTCCATTATCAGTAAATATGCACAATTCTACAGTCCATTATCAGTAAATATGCACAATCTCTGAAGAAGTAAAAGTCATCTAAATAATTCCACATTAAAGAAATCTGTAACCAATGAAGAGGTTGCTACTAACAAACACCTTTATATTTCATGGTTTCATCGAAAAATAAAGTGTCTGTTGCCCCTGAGGAATAAATTGCCTATATTACATTAAAAAATGATAAGCTAGTAATATTGCAAGAGGAAATGGATGGCAAACTGATAGGCTCATAATTAGTATCTTCACCAAGGAGGACATTCTCAGTATGGCAGCATCCACTCCTTGTGGGAGTAGAACCCACATCCTTCTGCATCAAATGTAAGTACACAACCTGTTGTGCTATTAACAATGCAAACTGACTCAGCATAAGCAGCACTAAACTTCTCTTCCCCTGCAGCTCTCAGCTCCTTGTAAAATCTACTCAATACTCAACTGCATCTCAACTTCGCAACACAAGAAATATGGAAAAAGCCAACATTTATTGGGGGGGGGGGTCAAAAGCCCAAAAACCAGGAACACATTAAACATTGCTTGTATAATCTTGGAAAGTTGCTAGAATAAAATGCTGTGTTACCACCATACATTTTACTGCCAAGGTCCCTGTGCAAAACAGTCAGAGCAACATACCACTATGCCATATCAGCTGCTTTGTGAAAGAGAAATGCTGTGTTACCACCATACATTTTACTGCCAAGGTCCCTGTGCAAAACAGTCAGAGCAACATACCACTATGCCAAATCAGCTGCTTTGTGAAAGAGAGGAAGACTGAAACTTAAATGGCTATCATTTAGTGAATTCAGTTCTCACCATAGCTGTCAACCTCTTAGTACAAAACACCTGGACAAACCCAGTAATGAGGGAATACAACCCTCAAACTTATTCAGTGAATTCAGTTCTTGCCATAGCTGTCAACCTTAGCACAAAAAACCTGGACGAAGCCAATAATGGGGGAATACAGTCCCAAAAATAGGGACACATTTCAAATATTCATCTTATAAACTTAGAAAATTGCTAGAATAAAAGGTTGTGTTACTATGTATTTTCTGAAGAATATGAAGTCTGAAATTCAAATGCCTGTCAATTTTACTTCTGACGGAACATAAACAATTTTCACCAGAGGCCCAGGGAGAAATACTGCAGACACATGTCTTTGTAAAACAGCAGGACACCAGAGCAAATCCACACAAACACAGGGAGGAGATGCAGACTCCACACATAAGGCACCCCAGCCAAGAGTCAAACCAGAAACCCTATAGCTGTGAGGCAATAATGCTACCACTGCACCATCACATATATAAGGCATTAAACATTCAGAAACCTGAAGTCTGAAATTCAAATGCCTATCAATTTTATTTAACATTTGTTAACAAGGACAGTCTGACTTGGAACAAAGAAACAATTTTCGGCAGAAGCCCAGGAAGAAATAATGCAGACATGTCTTTATAACATGGGAGGACACAAAAGCAAACCCCACACAAACACAGGGAGAAGATGCAGACCCTACCCCAGCCAAGAAACAAATCTAAGAACCTCCAGCTGTGAGGCAACAATGCTACCACTGCACCATCAAATATCAAGCATTTAAACATTTAGAAACCACAGATATTATGAGGAACAGAACAGATCAAATATGAGGCAAACATCTGCAAATTCTTTGCAAATGGTGGTGGGTAGGGAATTCAGGCCCTTAACACCTGCATACAAGGTACAGGGTTCAAGCCTGAGGTATTTCCTACCACACCACCATGAGTATGCTCTAGCTACCACACCACCATGAGTCTGCTCTAGCCACCAGTATATAGCGACTGGGGCATTTCACACACACGCACCTTGTTGCTGATATCCGAACAGTCCCACCAATGAGCTAAATAACTGCTCCACTTGGGGCTGAGATGCCTTTCCCCCTATCTAGACTGCTGAGAGTGTGTGCGCATGTGTACACTGTGTTTCTCTGCTCTATTGTTTTTTAGGTGGGAGGGCTGCAGTCCTATAGCAAGAGCCACCCCTGAGAGGTTGTCTTCTGCAGGTGCAGCATTCTATAAGTGGTGTGCAGTCTGTACAGAAAGCTAATACATTACCTTAAGGTAAGCCTGTCAGAGAAACAATGATGCTTATCACTAGGATGACTGCTGAGGTAGCTTTAGCTATATAGGCTATACCCTACTAAAGATGCAACAGCTAGTCATCTTCCAAAGCTTCAGGGCACCTTCCATTCACCCAAACCATAGGTCAGCTTGAGCTGAGTTGACCAAAAAGACATGTTTGTGCATCACCTACTTCAGAGTGCTCCTGCTGCTGAAGAGCTCGCTTCCTACATGTATTCCAGGATCAATTGGCTAATGCTTTCCATTGCTGAGCAGATGAGTTCCCTGTGGGGGAACTACCTTCCATGTTTATTTTTTAAGAAATAAACTGAATATTTCACAGTAAAAATATTAGTTTTAGGCTAGGAAATAGTGTTTTTATGGACTGCCATGTGACTTTTAGTAACTTTTAAATAGAAGCGTTACTTTTTCTTTTGTAGAAAACAATTGTTTAAACTACTTTAAAATTACTTATTCTTTGGTAAAAGTTGTATTACTTTACTTTTGAAGGCTGGGGTATTTAAGCTGCCTTTTACTGTGTATTTTAGTGGAATAAGTTACTTTTTTTACTACTTACCTGTTTTACCAACTACTACTGCCAGGCTTTCTCAAGAATCGTTTTCAACTTTAACCATGGAACAACCTACCAGTTCCTTGGTTCTTCCTTCTTCCAACCAAAAAAAAGAAAACTAATAATTGGCCTTTGCCAACACAGCAGGCTGCTAATGTACCTCAGCCACAGATGGGTAACTCTGCCATGGCATTTTTTGTTCCTGAGACCATTTATCTTTTTCCTTGGCTCATGTGGGCATAGTCTCTACAGCCACTATGGACTAAGGGTAAGGCACATTCTCTGTGGCTGTTGGAGTACAATTGGTAAGCAAGGGAGAGACACTCTAGCTGGTTGTAGGAAATGGTCAAGGAATACCTCTCTGTCTAGCCAGAAGGCTATGCCTATCCCTAAGGTGTAAGGAATACCTCTCTGTCTAGCCAGAAGGCTATGCCTATCCCTAAGGTGTAAGGAATACCTCTCTGTCTAGCCAGAGGAAGCTGATATCCCCTAAGGTATAAGGAATACCTCTCTGTCTAGCCAAAAGGCTATGCCTATCCCTAAGGTGTAAGGAATACCTCTCTGTCTCACCAGAAGGCTATGCCTATCCCTAAGGTGTAAGGAATACCTTTCTGTCTAACCAGAAGGCTACGCCTATCCCTAAGGTGTAAGGAATACCTCTCTGTCTAGCCAGAAGTCTATGCCCATCCCTAAGGTGTAAGGAATACCTCTCTGTCTAGCCAGAAGCCTATGCCTATCCCTAAGATGTTTTTTTTCCTATCAAAAATGGGTCTGCCTCTTTAGAAATTCCTGACAAAAAGTAGCAAAAACGTAGACATATTTATTCTCCTGTCTTTGTCACTTTGAACAGAAGTGATTTATTGGTCTTACCTCAGGGTTTAGTTAAGGCTCTTGAGTCTGCCAGTTTAGCATTTCTGGTAAAAGAAAATAGCCTTTTTTCATTTTCTGAAGAGGTTCAAGTTTTTGAACCGCAAATCATTGTGAAGTGACATATTATACTTGTTTCCTCAGGTTTCTGATTCAGATTCTGAGAAGAGTGTGGCTTTTAACAGCCCCATTCTCTTTTTCTGAAACAATTTCCAGAATTATTCTGTTGCTTCATTGGGAACATAATGACATTCCACTGTCCCTGAAGCAGTATTACACTTTATTACAACTGGATTTTTCAGAACCTACTCCAATTCCTTTTGTTCTTTCAAAATTGCAGGAAGTTTGGTCACAGACTTTAACTCACCTGACAGCCAGCCTGCTGCCTCAAAGAAAGCAGATTGTATAATATTTCTCAGTCTTACATGTTTTTATACATTCATCCCAGATCAGACCCATCAGTTATTGCTTTAGTGAACCCACTTGCTGCCAAACATCTAGTAAATACAACTCCCCTCCGTTAGACAAGGATGGGAAAGCATTTGAGAGATTTTGGGGGTGAATTCTTGTGCAGCCTTTATTTTTACAATTTGTGTGTGTGTGTGTGTGTGTGTGTGTGTGTGTGTGTGTGTGTGTGTGTGTGTGTGTGTGTGTAACCTGGTTGCTTCTGTGTCTTAAATGGATACCATCTGTCTGAAATGTGCTTATGATTTCACTGATGCCACTTTCAGGACTGCTGCCACTAAAACTATTATGAAGGGGTTTGCTTGGATGCCAACTCAGAACCTTCCAGAATATGTCAAAACTGACATTTTGAATTCTCCCTTGGACAGAGAATTAGTTGACAGGATATCTGCTGCAGAGTTCCTTAAAAAGCATGATAAGAGAGTTAATCTGTCTCAAGTAATTTCTGAGACTTACCAGCTTTCCTTTTTCAAATTTGCCAAGAGATCTAATGCTGCTCCTACTACATTTGTTAAAAGTTAAAATAAACAAACATAAAAAACTACTTGTAAGCAAACATTTAAAAGCAACAACAAGGGTGTTTCAATAAGAGATAAAGAACTCCCCAAAGCAGAGAACAGTGTAATAAGTCTGAAAGGCGATGGACAAGACTCCCCTCTTCTCCCCATTCTCACTCTGGTAAACCCCTAATCCTCCTGTTCTCTCTTCGGCAATATATAGTTTCCAAAAAATGAGATCTTAAAGCAAAATATCAAGGTTACAGCTGGCAATTGGAGTCTCCTCCTCTTTTTATAGGAATTGCTCCTCATCTGCTAGACCAAACTCTTTTATTTCCTGCCATTCAGTATCTTCTGTTTTGGGGTGTGTGTGATAGAAGCAGCCCCTCCTCCTCAGTTAAGAGAGGGGTTTCATTCAAGAATGTTTCTGGAAAGAATGAAAGAAAATTCATGGAGACCAGCGCTAGATCTTTCCTTTCTAAACCAGTTTGGGCCAGTGTCAAAGTTCAAAATGTTATCCCTTCACAACTTGTTACCATTTATTCCCCATTTGAGTTTTCTGGTGACCTTATTTTTAAAAGATGCATTTTATCAAATTTCTATTGATCCAGATGTCAGATGTTTCTTAAGGTTTTGCTGAGTCTGAATCACTCAATTAGTTCTCTGCATTACCTGTTGATCTATACACTGGTCCAAGGATATTCACAAAGTGCCTAGCTCCTGTGATAGCCTATTACAGAATGTGAGGTATTCATGTTTATCCTTTGTTCAATGACTTCCTTATTCAACATCTCAGGAATTTCTCACCTGGGTAAGGTATCTCTACACAGACTAGGGTTTCAGGAGAACATACAAAAGTCTTGTTTAACTCCTCATAGGATTGTTTTATTGTGGTGTCTTTTACATAAATTAATTCAAAGAGATTTTCTTTCACATTAAAAAAAAAAGATTGGATCTGTATCTAGATCTATTCATGAGTTTCTTTACCCACGCAAACTATTGTCTCAGCCAGGGAATTTGTCAAGATTCTGGGTCTCATGGTTTCTATAATTTTCATAATACTACTTTCAAAATTCCACATTAAAAACAAAAAAAAAAACTTCTGTAGTACCTGAAATCTGTCTAGTCCCAAAATTAATATCCCGACATTCCAGATCTTAGTTTTGCAGGTGAAAAGGAAGATTTTTTGGTGGAGTAATTAAAATTATCAAAATCCAGGTCTCCCTTTCCACCTTCCAGCTCCAACACAGTCTGTAACAATTGATGTCTCAGACTTTGCTTGGAGGGACACTGTTTCTGGGGAAAAAAAGTGAAGGGTCTTTAGAACAAAAAAAAAAAAAATAACTGACCTAAACACATAAAAGTAAAATAGATATTGGCACTACTAAATGTTCTCAACTCTCTCAATCATCTATGATACCGAGGATCACAACAACTGTTTATAGGAAACACCAGTGATGTGATACATATGCAAATAAGGGGGAACCAGATCGTATCCTCCATGCAGATTAGCTAGGGGACCTTGAGATATAGCTTTTCAACACAGTCTCATTCTACAGGCATCTTACAAGCCATCAGATCAAAACCAGGATGGCCTTCATAGATGGAACTGAATCTGGGGTCTTCCAGAAATAGATACAGCTGTTGGGAACATCTCAAACAGATTGTTTGCCTCCACTCACACCAATCAATTGGAAAAACTCTGCCCCAGGACTCCATGCAAGAAGACTCAGAAGACAGATGCATTTTCTTTTCCATGGATAGAAATGTTCCTTTATGCTTTTCCACCCTTTCTACTAATATTCAAATTCAATTCGAAGATTCAGATGGACTCTACAAAGATCATTGTGTTAACTCTTTCTGGCCCAAGCAACTGTGGTCCTCCATTTTTTTTTTTAGAAATGGCTGGGGCATTTACTCAGGCTGCTTCACAGACTGGGTCTACTCACACAAGACAACGGGAGTCTGACATATCCTGATCCAAAATAACTGCAACTGGCTGCCTGGATGATAGAATTTTAATACCTTTTAGGAATCTATTTTTGGGGATATGCATCAGATATTAAAGGAGCCAAGAATACCTACTACTAGAAAATTATTAGTAAATGGAAAAGGCTTTTTAGTTAGTGCCAAGCAAAGAACCATTACCCATTTAGGTCTGGTATTTCCCTGGTTCTACAGTATTTGTGAGTTGTTGTCCTCTGGTCTGTCTCACTCCTCCTTCAGGATTTGTGTTCCACTTCAGCATGTCTGCCCATGGATCCCTGTCTTTCAATGCAATCTCATATGGAGATGTTTTTGAAATGGTTGCTGCATACCAAGCTTCCTAGAAAACAGGTGGCTCCTCCACCTTCTTGGAAGACTACCTTTGAACCAGCTCATCAAGCTGCCTTGCGGTTCTTTACATGGAAAACAGTGTTAGTCATTGCTCTGACCTCTACAAGAAGAGTATCAGAGTTGCAAGCTCTTATGGTGGGTCAACCTTATTTCATTTTCCACAAATATAGGGTTTCCTTGAGAAATAATCCTTCCTTTATGCCTAAAGTGATATCCAGGTTTACTTTGAGTAAAGTTATCCATCCCCCTGTCTCCTTTGCAGAACATAAACATGAGTTATAATGAATACTCCAGACCATGGATGTCCACAGACATCTCTTGTACTGTCCTGACAGACAAAATCTTTCTGGAACTCTGATCATTTGTTAATTTCTTGTGAAGTTAAGACAAAGGGCAACCTGTGTCAAAACCAACTATTTCCAAGTGGTCTCATACTATTACATTGTTTATACCCACCACTACATGGCAATTCCAGGTGGTGTCAAGGCTCATTCTTCTAGGGCTTTGGCTTCACCTATGGCTTTTTGGAAATGGTTGGATTCTAGTAGTATTCTAGAAATATCAATGAGATCCTCTGTGCATACTTTTACAAATCATTAGAAACTAGAATCCTTCTTCAGGTCTTAGACAGACTTTGATAGGATGTTTCACCAGGGGTTCTTGGACCCTCATCTTTCCTCCTTCCAGGCAATCTAAGTTGAGGTAATATTCCAAAGTAGCTAAGGTACTATAGCAGTGATCCTAATGATGACAAAAGTACAACTGTGTTGTGTAAATAAACTTACCATAACAGTAGATGTTCAAATGATCACTTCTGTAGTTCCTTTCCTACTTAGTTTTGCATGCTTTCGTTGCCAGGGTGAGGACCCTTATTTCTTATTTTCCTACTATTTTTCTTATCAAGGTTTTAACCTCCCTCTTTCTCATAGTATGAACGTTTGGATGGGCTTGGTAACCAAACCTGGCTTTTTAGCCAGCTCATCTCAAGATGATTAATGGACTGGGCACATGGAAGGTGCCCTGAAGTTTTTGTAGCTGGCAGGCTATTATATCCTTAGCAGGATATGACCAATATAGCTGTAGCTTCTGGGGCACAGTGATCAAACAGTTGTTGTTACTGTGAGTCTACTTGCACAACTGTACTTTTTCCAAAATAGACACTGGATGCCCCTTGTAACAGGATCTGTAAGGAACTCTGTTTTTTCTTTACTGGCTAAGATGCAGATGAACAGAAAATAAAGAAAATAAAAAGAGACCATGAGTTCTTTTCAATGGCAAAGTGCTACTAATATTATGAAGTATTAGAATAACACTGGACTACTGCTGTGCAATATAAAAGTGCCATATATCTAGGAAAGAAAAAAGAATGTCTGCACTCCAAAAATGGAATCATAGGCTGCATGAAGAGGTGATATAGTAGCAGCGACCATTCAAGGTGCACATACTATCGCTGTTGAAGAGAAGCTAGGCATATAATAATAATAATAATAATAATAATAATAATAATAATAATAATAATAGTAGTAAACATTATACTCACGAAAATAATATAGACTTCAATACATATTTTTCAGGAAAACCTTACCAAAATGGACAGGGATTGCTCTGGATACCACAATAAATATTAGAACAGCAATGGACTATCTTTATGTAGTAGAAAATGAATCTATATTGGGGGGGGGGGGTATCTATGCTCTAGTAATGTTTTTACAAACTAAAAGTATGGCATTTTAACAGTGATGATGAAGTATGTGCCCTGCAGGGTGCACAAACGACTTCAGCTATAGACAAACTAGACTTTTAATAATAGTAAATCTTGAAAAGTAGGCATGAAGCTACTATCTATGTCATTTCACAACTATACATATAGTTCTACATAAAGAATATACAATATTTATAAAGCTCAGCCTTAGATGCCATAATATGCTATAAGCATGCCATCTGTCTTTTTTAGTCATTCTACCATATCTAGACAGGTTACAGTTAATGCAAAATAATGTAGTAGTCATGGCCAATTCTTCAGAAATATCCATTAACTGGTCATAAGCACATAGTTGGTCATCAAATGGACTTGCAGTTGAAGTAACAATTAGAACACAGTGCCTTAGATTATGTGACATTCCTTTCCTCCCACTGCCAATAAATGGTACTTTCTCTAAGCTCAGTATTTTGTGATGAGAAAATCTTGTTTTATACAGGTATTTTGTAATATGTAAGAGGCCATCACTAGTATGGACAACATGAGACTTTTGTGTATTGGACCTTCAAGTAACTATTTCTTGTTGCAATAAATGTTTCACCCCCTGGAGTCTTGATATGGATTATTTCTCCATGATTCGGCTCTGGCAAGAATTTTACTAATCAGTCATGGCAAATCTTAATTTTTTTCTGCATAGTTTGGCATGTTGCTTGAAATGTGGACATTTCCTTGGACTGAAGTAAAGCTGTTCAGGCTGGTCACTTTGTTTTTATCCTTACCGCCATCAATAGCTAAGAAGGCAAATGCCCTATAGGGTGAAGAGATGCTTTTCTGTACTAGAGGAGAAGTTCAGGATAACAGTCCTGCTTTCAGCTGGAGGCACATTTTCTCATGATATTTTTTGCGTTTAGGCAAGCGTTTCTATTAAACCATTTGAGTGTGGATGCCCTGACAATGAGGTAATGTGTTTGAACTTCCACTGTTGTGAATAATTTTTGAAGTGTTGGCTGGCATACTGCAGCACATTATGTATGGCAAGTAGATGAGCTACACGGTGTCATAAAAATGACTGTAGCAATGTTACAATTTCAGATGACATGTCTTTAAGTTTAATCACCTGAGGATACCTGGAAAAGTAGTCAACAAAAGCAGGAAACTGACTGTCTCCAAAATGGAACAGATCTAAAGAAACTTTACTTAATGGAAGATTTAATATCTCATGAGGGAGCATGACATTTTTGGTATTGTTTTTGTGATATAAATTAAAAATGTGTCAGATTTTTTTAAAAGTCAATGAAATGCTATAATGAAACAGCATATTTAAATACTAAATAACACAACGATTAATATACAGTTTCATTAATATACAGTTTCAAGCAACAAGCTTATACACCATAAAAAAATGCAGACTAAACAACGAAGTCCAATATCCAATTTCAATAGCTATGAAAGTGTATACCTCAAAGTTGTCCTATAGTAATTTAATAAAATCAACTGCAAATGACATATGGATAACTTTGTTAAAGAATTCAGCTCCAACACAAGAGAAATTAATTATAAAAAGAAGAAAGAAGAAAAAAAGGATACAGATGGGATGTAGACACAGAGGGTTAAAGAATAGTGAAAAATAATAAGACAGAGGGAGGGAGCAGAACAGGTAGGAGCATTTAGTCAGATTTCTTCAGTGCTTACAAGTCATCAAATCCTGAACCCCTCTATACCACCTCATATTAGTCCACCATAGACAAAAATGCAAAGCTAGTTAGTTCAAGTGTAATAGACCAAAAAGAAAAACCTCTGTAAGAGGTGCCTGGTATATATAAATAAATTGATCTAAGTAAATTAGAATCATGTTATAATAATACTGGCAATATGCAACAGATTCCACACATTCAACATATCACTGTCAATGCCTAAAAAATCTTTCTTGGTTGGAACTACCTCATATTATGAACTATAACCAGTTAATAGTGGCTCACAAAATAATGCACAATCCTGACACATACCTTCCCTAAAAAATCTTCTACAACCCTACTCTAGCATTTGTACTCTTCGATCATCTAAGACTTACTCCAAGTAACCAAAGTATCCAATACAGCAGGCAACTCTCTTTAATCTAACTTTGTTGCTAAAAATTGGAATACCCACCCACTCCACGTTCCTAATAACCCTGGAAAATATTAGGGTCCAACCCAATACCCTCATACTGGGTGACTTCAACTATCCCTCCATTAACTGGGAAAACTATTCATACACCAATACACTTGCCCAACATTTCCTGGAATTTATTAATATGAGTGCCCTGGACCAGCTAATTCTTACCCCCACTAGAGGGTGCAACATCCTTGACCTGGTTATTACCAACATGGGGGATCATTGTTCTACACCAGTAGTCAATAACTCCCTGGTTAGATCCAGCCACAAACTAATCACCATGGAAATCCACATCCCACCCCCACCCCTCCCTGCAAAAGTAACCACCATGAAAAACTCCTCCAAAGCTAACTATGGGCTCCTAAAAACAGAGTTGGCTAACTTCACAGCACCCATGCAACTGGAGAATAGTTGCATGACTGCTGAATCATACACCAATGTACTGTATGAACACATACATAAATGGATGAAACTAGCCATACCCAACAGAACCAAGATGCTCTCCTCCAAAAAAAGGAAGCCAATCTGGTGGTCCCCTGCCATCAACAAACTATACAACAGAAGGAATAAACTGTTGCAGAAAAAACTGAAGTCCCAAGACTGGAAAAACTCCCTTATCAGCCTCAACAAAAGTTGAGATCCCTCATCAAGTCCTCTAAAGCTAGCTATGATGGCAGAATTGCAGAAGATACTAAAGACAACCATAAGGCCTTCTATAGCTATGTCAAGAATATCCACAGCAATACCCAGATTAGCTCTGAGTTACTGCACAATGGTACCTCCTATACTGAGCCAAAAGATATTGCCAACATACTGGCCGACAGATTCAATGCCAACTTTACCCCTCCACCCCCAAAGGACCAGTCACAATACTGGATGAATGCCAGGCACCCACTATTACTGCTGCACAGGTTAAAGCTGCATTGTCCAAGGCTAATAATACAGTGTCCATGGAACCTGACAATATCCCTGGCTGTGTTCTACATGAACTACAAAGTGAACTGGTACCACACCTGTGTGCCCTGTTTAATCACAGCCTCACCTCAGGCTTTGTCACTTCCAAATGACACACTGCTACAGTCATCCCTCTCCATAAAGAGGGAGTGTCTACAGACCCTGGGAACTATCGCCCCATCAGCCTGATGAATCTGATATGTAAGGCTATGGAGCGGATCATCATGGACCTAATTAATAAGGATAGAGGGAATCTCCAAACTCTGGACCAAACGCAGTTTGGTTTTGTGAAGGCTAGATTATGCCTGCTTAACCTAGTGGACTTCTTTGAGTCAGTCACCAGAGCTGTGGATAATGGCAAGGTAGTTCATACAGCCTACCTTAATCTGGCCAAGACCTTTGATACCATTCCCCACTCAGGAATTATAAATAGACTCACCAAACTAGGCATCAACCCATATATCACTAGATGGGTTGCAAATTGGCTCACAAATAGATCCCACAGTGTGAAAGTAGAAGACTCCAAGTCAGACTGCTGACCAGTCATGAGAGGAGTCCCAAAAGGATTGGTCCTGGGGTCCTCTCCTGTTTGGCATCTACTTTTCAGAAGTCCAGGTCAACTCAGAGGGACTCTGGCTGACCAAGTTCACAGACGGTTGCAAACTGAGAGCCATTATTAACTTCCCAAGTGATGCAGACATTATACATAAAGGCCTCACTGAGACAAATGACTGGTGTTGAAACCATGGCTTTAAGCTCAATGCCAAAAAATGCATCGTCATCCCCTTTGGGCAAAACTCAGTTCCCACAGATTAACATATCAATTATAGTCCACTGAACACTGAAGGTGTTATAAGAGATCTGATGACACAGGTTGACAGTAACCTCTCCTTCGACCACCACATTGCCACTGTGGTCGGAAAGTCCTTCTATGTGGCACATCTCATTACCAAGGGTTTTGCATTCAGGAAGAAAGAGGTTATCATCTCTCTCTACTCTTCCCTCATTAGACCACTCATCGAGTGCAATGCCCCATTTGGCATGTACCTCACTAGACACCTACAACAGCTGGAGAGGCCACAAAAGTGCCTCACAAAGAAGATCCTAGGCCTTAAACACATGTTCTACATGGACAGAATCAAAAAACTCCAGCTTTTCTCTGTCTCATATTGTCTGCTACAAGGCGATTTCTGCTTGACTTACAAAGCCACATCTGACCCAGCTCTGTTAGAAATGCTACATCTAAAGAAATCCCAGTCTGTCTGCACCACATGCTCCAGAGACCTCAACCTCATTACCACAATCAATATAACAAGCTGGAGGGACAGGTTCATAACCCAGGGACTGCCCATGCTCTGGAATAGACTTCCCATACATGTCAAGCAGAACACCTCACTGACCCTCTTCCAGAGAAATCCTGATGAGTGGATGGGAAATAGACAGTTTACCCCAGGGATCACGCCAGTGGCTTTACTCGACAGGGGCACTGGGAACTAACATTGGGCAGCACAATGCCAGGGCAATTCTATGGGGTAGGCTTGTACAGACCCCAGGGCCATTAGCCTAGTACAAACCTATGGACCTATGAACATAGTATTAGATGCATAAGCAATCTTAATCATTTCAAAATATCTCTCAAAAGACACTTATTCGAATCCTGGCTTTGCACATGTAACACTACAGGTTAATTATTAACTAAGCATTACTTATACAATATGGCTGCATGTACTAACTCTGTTAACATATCCCTTCTAACAGCGCTACTTCTCTATAAGTAGTTACATTCCTAGCTGCAACTCCTACCATGTAAGTATTACTAACTATGCACTACTTTGTCTAAGTGATTCTCCCTACTTAATTTCCTAACTATAATGTTATGCTCCCCCACATATGTAGGTTCAGCCATATAGTTGTCTATATTCAAGTCTATTTGATACTATGTATATATTTTTGCTTTTACTTTTTTATCCTGTAAATCTGTTAACACTAATTTTTTTTTGTCAATTTTGTTTATAATTTCTATTACTTATTGTGATAATTTGTATGTAAGCTTAGAATGGAGCTTTTCTCCCCAGGCCGCTGCTGAAAATGGGCACTGTCCCAGTCGGACCATCCCAGTAAACAAATGTAAAATAAATAATAAATAACTAAATATACACTTTAGCTTCACCACCATTTTATTCTGCAATGTCCAGCTCCGCTTGAAAACACTGTTTTAATATGAGTCAATAATTGATAATAGGTGGTGGTGAGGAGATTTCCAATGTCTCATAATGATTTTCTTAGCTGGTGTAAGAATGATTAACAGAAAGTAGATAATCGCCTTAAACTAGCATTTATCAAGGACCCTGTGGAATATAAAATCTGAAGTAAACAAAATTTGCCCACTC
This sequence comes from Protopterus annectens, assembly GCF_019279795.1. NCBI lineage: Eukaryota > Metazoa > Chordata > Ceratodontiformes > Protopteridae > Protopterus > Protopterus annectens. Next base: position 543,815,281 of record NC_056732.1, on the reverse strand, counting down.
AACATTTGTCTGCAATTATAATCTATTTTTTTTCTAGAATCTAAAAGTACTGAGCAATCCCAAAATAAGTGTTCCCCTGAACTATTGTACTGATCATGATACCTCTAGTTCAGATTCAAGGTATTTCTGAAGATTTTGGCTGAGTAAGAAACAAGCAGTTCCAGCAGTTTCTGATTACAAGTTCAATGTCTTTTGACAAGCCTGGCTAATATAAGACAATGAGTTGTTACAGATGAGAAACGACAAACTACTAAATAGCAAAAGCGAAAAGCCAACAGCTGGATTTAACGTATAAATTATTTTATTTTATATAAAGCAACAAACCTGTAACTTAAACAAAACTTAAAACAAACAATCGAATAACTTCACCTATACAAACAATAAATAATAAGCGCTTTTATTTAAAAAGTTTTAAACTTCATCAGACAATCTGTTGAATTACATCACTTCCTTATATAACCTTCACTTTTTTCAAAAAATCCAGCTCACATGACTAATACAACTCGAGCATGCCCAGTAATAAAAAAATGGGTGTTTGAAAATATTATAACTTGTCTCGCATATGTATTATTTTGAGTTCTTATATATAATTTTGCCATTAGCAATTATGCACATTTAAAGTAACTAAAACTATCAATATTTACCATTAAATAAATTATTTTAAATTTTTATTCAAATAATATAAAAACAGTATTAAAATATGAATATAAAACTATTAATATAAGATCGCTGTGAATATGACATATGATATCAGCCTACTTGGAAGAAAATTGTATAATACTTAAAGAATTATAAATAAATAATTTTATAAAGTCTTTATTAAGAAATTTTTCACCATTCTAAAAGTCTATAAAACATATTAAATAATATTAAATCTATACACATATGTTTAAATTATATATTAAATGTATCCCAATCATTTTCATTAATTTTCATTCATTATATTAAAAATCTACCTGTTTTAATTAATAAATATATATTAATAATATTATTAGTACTATTAACTAACAAACTAAAAATGTATGATACCCTTTGTTATGAAGATTTATAATATTTTATTCATCAAAATTATAAATATTATAATAAAATTAATATTAGAAATTATTATCATTAACTACTTATCTTATTAATGCTCAAAAATCACTACATAATCTTTAATTTTTTTCCTATTCAATGCTTTTAATTTTAGTATTGGTGCTATGGTGCTTCTTTCGTTTATACCAGGCCATGTATCTGCCTGTAGTTTAATTTGCCATTGTAATTCTCTTTGTTCGAGTATTAAATTCCAAGGAGTCTTGTCTTTTATCTCTACTTGATCTATCACAATAAAATAAAACTGATGATTATTATATTCATCAATATGCTTCACTAAGGCATTGTTCATTTTATTTTTCTTAATTGCATATTCATGTTAATAGATTCTCTGAGATAAAGCTCTCTCCATTTTGCCTACATAAAATGAGGCACATGAATCACATATGGCTAAATAAACTACGGCTTTTGACTTACAATTGTATTTATTATTTAAAAAGTATTTTTTATTTCTTATATGAAAACTCTGCCCTAAATAAATTTTATAGCACCAATTACAGGTACCACACTTATGCATTCCCTTCGTTACCTTTTTATTATTAGTATTTTGAGTATTTGATCTAAGTAAGTCTTTAAAACTTTTCCCTTTTCTATATACAATTTTAGGGACCTCATTTATATATTTTTTACAATGGGGGTCATCCATTAGGATCCCCCAATTATTAATAAATATTTCCTTCATAATTTGGTATTCCTGCGTGAAAGTGATAACCAATGCTTTTGTAAATTCGTTATCGTTTTCATTTTTCAACCCTAAACTATTAATGACTAAAGGATTTTCTATAATATCTCCTTTAAAATTAGTTGTTGTATTTAAATCTCCATTATCAAGAGTATTAACAATCTTATTAGACCCCTTTAATATTGGATACAAATGACCATTTATTCTTTTTTGTGTTACTTCGGTAATCAATTTATCTATTAAAACTGGTGGATAATTTTTATTAATAAACATGCTTCTTAAAAAATTGCACTCTATTTGAAATTCTGCAAAATTAGTAATCATTCTGGCAGCTCTTACAAGTTGCCCTTTTATAACAGATTTTTTCTGATGTTCTGGGTGTGCACTACTATAATGAAGAAAGCCATTGGAATATGATTCTTTTCTATGGATTAATGACATATAAGTTTTGTTTTCATAATCTTTAATTAATTTAACATCTAAATAATTAATATTATTATTATTTATATTCCATGTAAACTTAAAAAATTAGGTAGTTTCATTAATATAAGCTAAAAATTAATTTAAAATATCTAAGTTACTATTCCAAATAAGGCTGATATCTTCTTGAAAGCGGTGATAAGATTTAATAAATGCATAATATTTACTATTAAAAATATACTTTTCTCCCAATGTGCCATGATAAATTTGCGTATGTGCCTCCACATGGTGACCCCATGGCTATCGCTTTTCTCTGAATGTAATATTTATTATCAAAACTAATATAATTATTATTTAAAATTAATTCTAAAAGCTCAATTATTAAATTAATTAGGTCTTGTTTAATGGAGTATTGAAATAAAATTTCACCTATTCATTCAAGGCCTAAATTTTGGGGAATCACTGTGTAGAGGTCACATACATCTATAGTTACCAAAATGTCCTGGTTATTAAATTCTATATCATTCATGTGGTCTAAAAATGTCCATTTGATGATATAATATAGACCTGGGATTCCAAAATGGTGGACGCACACTGACAGTGCAGCTCCTGCATTCCTATACTATAATCTGACTTCAAAGCAGCACATCGCTTGGGAAAAGTATACCAAACATCAATGGATTAAAGCAGAAATACAAATACTTACTTGTTTCATCTTTATTTTTCAAAAAGTCTCTCATTCTGAAGGAAAAATAATTACTTGTTGGAAACAGAGCCCTAAACCACATGGTGTGGATTCTACAAGACCAACAGGCCTACTACGAGAAAAGTAGGAAGAAAAACAACTTCCATAACAAGACTTATCATTTAAAATTTTGCACTACTACTAGGAATCTAACTATACAAGATTAATGGATAATCAGCCAGATCTGATGGAAACTGTAATCACAAAAAACAAACTGTCTGCAATTACTACTCCTGAGAAAGAAGCCACTTCTAAAAGGCAAAAAAATTAACAAGCAACAACAAGAAGCTGGTAAAATGTGTCAAAGATTAAAACAGGAACAACCTTTAACACTGGAGGATCTGAAAACTGCTTTACAATGTTTGTAAACAGAAGTGCAGAGTTTCTCTCATAAGCTAACTACATTTGGCTCTGCTCTGGACCAAATTGTGCTTAGGCTAGAACAAAATGAAGCTAAAGTTATGGACAATGAGCTAATAATAAATGAACTGCAACAAAAAGCACAAACCAATGACACCATAATTAAAGAATTGCAGCAAAAAATGCTAGACTTGAAAGCTTGAAGCCGGAGAAATAATTTTATCATAAGAGGTATTCCAGAGAGCTTTGATAATCCACAACTTATTCCAATAATAAAAGAAATACTAAGCTCTCTTCTGACTAATAAATATCTCCTGGATGAGATAGTGATTGAAAGAGCCCATAGAGCTATTAAGCGTACACAAACAAGTGATATTCCAAGACAAATCTACATCAGACTGCTTAATTCAGCACATGTTCAACAGATACTGTCAGCTTATAAAGTTAAAACAGATGTTACATGGAGAGCACATAAAATTACGATTACTCAAGATCTTCCTTTAGAAATTAAACAAAATCGACAGAAACTCAATAAATACTGCACTTACCTCATTGAAAATAAGATTTGTTTCCAAATGAAATATCCTGCAACTTTAACATTTTATTACAAAGAAGAAAAAATATCCCTGGAAACACTTGACCAGGCAAAATCCACCTTTCTGTGTCTTTCCAAAGTAAATCCTGTCTGAGACAACTATTTTCATATCTTTTGATCCAAAAACAACATTTGGAAGGCTAAACAAGTGCTACAGCTCCAAAGAACTACAGGATGGAAGAATATACCATTCTTATGGGAAACATCAAGCAAATGGGTGTGGAATGTGTTCTAAATAACTCTGCTTACCTGCCTGTAAAGAAAACGTTTTTGCTACACTGTAATACTTAAGGTACTGTCTTTTAATAACTGCCTTCTATATTTAAAAGCTGGAAAGCTACCTAACACTGACTGCATAGAGAAATGACTTTAAAGTGCATTTACAGCTTACAAAAAAGGACTGTTAAACTACATTTAAATAATGGGATATAACCTTTGATATAATAGTTTAAGTAGTGTAAATACTAGACATTAGTAGTTTCAGTTAAAATGTATAATCGTTATTCTACTGGCATAATCATTGAGTTGCTTTTATGTATGTCTATGAGCAAGGTACAAAAAAATGTATCTTTTTTTTCTCTCTGTTTGTCAAGTAGATGGCACTGGTTAATTATTAATATATGAGTTCACAATGATGTGCTTGTATGGTTTTTGCCAGTGCAGTGTTAAATGAAGTTTCCAATACATTTTAAAGAACCACAGTTAGTTGTTGTTAGCAAAAATAGTGCAAATGTTGTTGAATTTTAAAGTGTTGCTGTCTTAAATGTTTAAAATGTATAATCATTATTCTACTGGCATAGCTATTGAGTTATTTTTAAATGTGTCTATGAGCAATGTACAAAAACATTTTTCTTTTTTTCTCTCTGCTTGTTAAGTAGATGGCATTGGTTAATTATTAATATATGAGTTCTCAATGATGTGCTTGTATGGCTTTTGCCAGTGCAGTGTTAAATGAAGTTTCCAATACATTTTAAAGAACCACAATTAGTTGTTGTTAGCAAAAACAATGCAAATGTTGTTGAATTTTAAAGTGCTGCCTTCTTTAAATGTTTAAAATGTATAATCATTATTTTACTGGCATAACCATTGAGTTTCTTTTAAATGTGTCTATGAGCAAGGTACAAAAACATTTCTCTTTTTTTTCTCTCTGTTTGTCAAGTATAATGCAAATGTTGTTGAATTTTAAAGTGTTGCCTTCTTTAAATGTTCATATATTGTACTTGTTTTTTGAAAATACTGTTTTGTAAACTCTTTAATAACTCTTGAAATATTAAGAATTATAATATGTTGATGTTACTACAAAACCTTTTATAAAAGCTACTTTTCTCTTTCTCTCTATATAATATCTAAGGGTACAATTAACATAATATTTTAAGAAGCCTGAAAATGAATATGCAGTACATAAATAACAAAAGGAGCGGGTTGGGCACAGTCTGTTAGCTGATGACTGTTCGCATTTGGAACAGTATGGGTATTATTGACATCCCTCTGATAAATATTTACTCCTTGTTTCTAAAAAATAATAGTCTCTTTTAGTTTCTTAACTCATGCACATTTACTAATACAGAGGGATGGGTGGTTAGGCACCTATTTAGAGTTTAGGAGTATAGAAGTCACAACATTTATTCTTAAGATAAATACACTAACAGACAAAGTTTATAACTGCATTTTTGAGTATCAACTAATGAGAAACTTCAACAATATTAATAAAAAATGATGACCATAGACTCTTGGAATGTTAAAGGGATGGTAGATAAAAAGAAAAGAAATGTAATCATGCACCTGACATACCAAACTAAGGCTGATATAACTTTCTTGCAAGAAACTCACTTAGATGACCAACTTTGGGTTAGGAAAAGGAAAAGAAAATGGGTAAAAACAATAGTTGCTACAAATTATAGTTCTTTGCCCAGGGGAGTGGCCATTATAGTAAATAAATCCTTCTAAGGAGAGGTTACTTCCTATGAAGCTGACTTAAAGGGAAGATGTGTATTATTTACTACTGAATATCATACTTTGAACAAACCATTACTCTTTCTTAATATATATATATATAGCCCACAAGCTCTTCATTTATGAAATCTTTAATATATTAGCCAAATACCCAAATCATCTATTTATTGTAGGTGGGGACTGGAATGCTTTACTAAATCTAGATCAGGATAGATCACATAATAAAAACAGACAGTCACAATCTACCACTACAGCACTTTAAGAATTACAAAGTACATTTGAACTAGTTGACCTTTATGTTACATTTCAATATGATAAAACAATATCAAGATTCACTTTCTTTTCAGCCACTCATAAAACTTGGTCCAGGATAGATGCTTTTCTAATTTCCCTTGCTTTCCTTTCTAACAAATTAAATTATGCTGTATCACCTAGAACTATTTCAGATCATTCCAAAATTAGACTTTTAATAAACTTTCAAGCCCATAAACAAAATATTTCCTATCTCAATACCTGGACGTTAAATCCTAAAATTATACAAAACCAAGAAACAACACAAGAAATTCAGAATGTCCTAGCTGAACTCCAAAATGATCTTATATCCACTCAAATTCCATATGACATTCAATGGGTAGCTACCAAGGCAGTCATCAGGGGTATTATTATTCAAAAATCTGCATAGCTCAAAAACATATATAACATTCTTAAGAATGAACTAGAGTATCAAATAAACACTGCTGAACTAGAACTTCAGAAAAAAATATTCTAAAGAACTTGAAGAAAAAATAATTGATTGGCAAAAACAATTACACAAACACTACTTAGAAAATATCTCCTTCTTAGAATTAAGGTCAATATATCAATATTCAGAATGGGCTCAAACACCATCAAAATTCCTAGCTAGACTAATTAACATAAAAATTGGACCTCCTAGGATCAAAGAAATAAAATATGAAGGACAGGTGAAATATAAAGACCAAGATATATTGGACGATTTTGAAGATATTTATAAGAAATTATACAATATACCCTTATCACAATCTACAGACAGATTTGAGGATTTTATACATAATATACACTTTCCACAAATTACAGAAGATCAAAGGAAACTCTTAAAATCACCGTTAAATTAAAAGAGATAAAAGCTGCAATAAACAAATTAAAACTAGGTAAATCCCCTGGGCCTAATGGATACACATCTGATTTTTATAAGTTATTCATAGAACCTATCTCCAAAGTGTTATTGAAAGTTTTCAACTATATAATACAATATGGTGTAACAGACAAATACTTAAATAACTCCAAGACAGTGTTGATTCCTAAACCGCATTCTGACCCAACAGATCCAGCAAATTATAGACCAATAGCCCTTATAAACACTGCTCTTAAGATATTAGCCCATATTATAGCAAATAGACTTAAGGATAGACTCCCCTCTATTATTTCCCAACAACAAATGGGCTTTATGACAAACAGACAAACAAGTGGCAACACCCTCCTCTTAGATACCATTGTAAGACTACTTAATAGTGATAAATGCCCCAGATATGCCCTTACAGTAGATGCAACCAAAGCTTTTGATAGAGTAAACTTACACTTTCTCTTTAATATACTGTCTTTATATGGTTTTCCTCAAGAATTCATTAAAATGATTCAGGTTCTGTATCAGAAAGCTTCTACCACTATATAGGTAAATAAACTTATAACTAACCCTATACTCTTATCCAATGGTACAAGACAAGGATGTCCCCTTTTGCCATACCTATTTAATCTTTATTTAGAACCCTTTCTTCTGTTTATTTCACAAAAAATCTTTCATCATATTCCCAGAATCCACAATACAAATCTTATATACTCGGCCTTTGCCGATGACTTAAATATATACTTCCAACTCCCCACTACTGACTTCCCAAAAATACTTAAAGCTATTGATGAGTTCTCAGTAGTTCAAATTATAACTTAAATTTAAACAAGTCACACATATTTCCTCTCAATCCTACAGGCCATAAAGAATTGTACTTTCCCATGAATGAGATCAAAATAAACTATCAGATAAAATATCTTGGAATACTATTTACTTTGGACTTCAAAGATATTATAAACAATAACCTACTAAGTACTTGGACTAGTATTCAAAACAATACTGACAGAAGATTCAGAAAGACCAGGCTAGCAAGTACAGTAGATGCACGGACCAAACAACCTTGATACTGAACAAGAAAAGACCAACACTCGGAAGGCAAGAGCAAAAAGTTTAATGAGAACCAGACCGGTTTCAACCATTAGTCAGTAAACCAGATGCAATACTATTAAGAGATTGGAATTTGGCTCAACAAAATGCTTCAATGTCGTTCGTCAATATATTATCTTCCTATTATGACAGAACTATACAGGTCAATATCTGTGATGTACAACGGGTTTGTGAAGAATTAAAGAAATATGAAGATTCATCCAACTTTAAGGAGCTCTTAAGCAGACTATCTAGGGAACTGACCATCTTTGAAAATGGTTTAAAAGATAAAAAACTACACAAATTTTCCAGGGACATGGAGGATTATGAGAGGGGGAAACCGTTTGAATAACGGAGAAGTGTCAGGTTTGCGGAGGGTACTAAAAATCCTACCCATACACGAAAAAAGAGGCCCAGATCTATTTTAAAAAAGGGCACATCTCTGAGTATAAGCTCGGGAGAGGAATCCTCCACCACAGACACTGAATCCACCAACATCAGTAATTCCCCTGTCTCCAAGAGAGGCTGTAGTTCAGGGCACTCTTAAGAACAAGAGACATGGGGGGGGATGAAAACATAGAAGTCAGAACTACAGAGGAGCTTTTTCAATCCATTGTCAAATAAATTCTGATTGTTCCAATGTGCACAATATATCTAGTCATGTTTTAACATCCACTCAGGAAACTTTGTTAAATAAAGGTCTGGGTTTTATCCTGGGTTTTTTTATGGATGAGAGTACTTTTGTTTCAGACATACTGGCCTTTTGTAGAAAAATTAATCTTAAACTATTTTTTGACCAACAGGAACAAACTCAAAGATCTACTAAATTCAGATTTCTCAAATCTAATTTCAGTCCACCCATGGATAAACATGTTGCCATATTTCAACACGCTGTCATCAAGGACTTACATCACCGATTTGGATCTTGGCATACCCTTAGACATAATTTGAATAGAATCAAGCAACAGGCCCTTATGGATCTTAGGGGAAATACTGATATCACCATTCTTCCTGCAGACAAAGGTGGGGCAATAGTAGTCATGGATTCCAGTTATTACTGAGCAGAGGGAATTAGACAGGTTTCTAACACTCAGCATTATTTGAACATGCCTACTGACCCCACTCCTAATTTCAAAAAGGAAATTGACGCTTTTTTACAATTAGCAGTAGAAGAAGGTATCATCAGTGATAAAACCAGATTTCAGTCGACAGTCAATGATCCTGTCAAACAATATTTATATTTATTGTCCAAGATCCATAAGTCTTACAATACACCACCAGGCAGACCTATAGTTTCAGGCATGGGCTCACTCACTGAGCCCCTTTCTGTCTTTTTGACGCAATATCTGAAACCTTTACTACCTTATGTCAGGGCTAGATTGCAAAACACTACTGAGTTTTTACAAATTGTCTCGGAATGCCAATTGGAATCACACTGGTTGATGCGTACTTTAGATGTCAAATCATTATACACGTGCATCCCACATTGGGCAGGTTTGACATTGGAATATTGGCTTAACAGAACTAACATCCATGATCCAGGCTTCAACGCCTTGCTAATATGTATGGCAGAGTATGTTCTTAACAAGAATATTTTTTACTTTCAAAATCAATGCTATTGGCAGATTCAAGGCACTGCCATGGGAGCATCATGTTCACCAATATATGCTGATCTATTCATGGGGTATGTTGAAGAACATATTATTTACAATGAACTACACAATCTGTATTTGCCTGAGGTAGATATATGGAGACTTTACCTAGATGACTGTTGGCTTGTGTGGAGAGGGGGTAGTGAGTATCTCATGGAATTTATTGAATACCTCAATGGCAACAAGTGGGGGGTTGAGTTTACTGTAAACCACAGCCTGCAAGAGATTGATTTCTTGGATGTCCATCTACAAAGGGAACCGGATAATACTTTGCGTACCACGGTTCACAGGAAATATCCCCAATACAATAGCTTATTACATGCCTCCAGTCTTCACCCCAAGCACATTATTAAAAATATTCCCAAATCACAGTTCATGAGAATTAAGAGAATATGCTCATCACAGCAGGACCTTGCTCATTGCCAGATTGACCTCTCCAATAGATTTCTGCAGAGGGGTTATGACAAACATAATGTCAACTCAGCTTTACAATGGACCAAAAATTTATCCAGGGATAACCTTTTGACATACAAACATAAAGTTAGTAGTTCAAACCAGGATAAGTTCAGGCTGGTTACCACCTTCGGTAGAAATGCGGGTCAATTGATGGATGTTATTGACAAACACTGGAACATACTTAAAACCAATACACGTTTGGATGACTGGTTAGGGGATAGATGTCTTTTTTCCTATCATAAAGGAAAAACTCTTGGGTCTCATTTCTCCCATTATAAGAAAATCACACACCAGGATACTGCATTACAACAAACTACATTATCTGAGGAAAAACTGGTTGGATGTTACCCCTGTGGTCATTGTTCTTTTTGTAAATATGTTTTTAAGACCAAAAACTTCACTAGTAGAAATACGGGACAACTGTACAATATCAATTGTTTTGTCAATTGTGGTACAGATTGGGTTATATATCTGGCCACATGCTCATGTCAAGCTTTTTATATAGGACAAACCTCCAGACAATTCAGAATCCATATGTCCAAACATCTAGGGGACATTAGGAATGCCAGACCCGTTAATGTCTTATATAGACATTGTTTGATCCATAAAACAGCCACATTTTCCTTCACGGTTTTTGATAACATTTCAGGAAACAGATCTTTTAAAACTGGATGGCATAATTTATTAAACAACAAAGAAAAGAGATGGATTGTTAAATTAGGTAGTCTTTTCCCACCGGGTTTAAATGATAAATTACAACATTTCTTTTCTCTTAGTGGATAACACATTGTCATAATTACGACCCATATTCAGTACATGTTTGCTTTTTAATATATGATTACTTAAATTTCAAATACTCTTTAATTTTTTATTCACATTTTTTCCCACAGGAAGTGATGTCAAGACTGCTCCGTTGGATTCTTTATAAATTACAGTATTTGAATTGCCATTATTGTTCAACCACTGATGAAAGCATTTTGCTGAAACCGGTCTGGTTCTCATTAAACTTTTTGCTCTTGCCTTCCGGGTGCTGGTCTTTTCTTGTTCAGTATTGATAGAAGAACATCAATATGTCTCTACTGTCAAAAGCTAGTGTTGTCAAGATGAATTTTCTACCAAGAATACTCTTTCAATTAAATGCTACTTTTTCAAATATTCACCAAAACTTCTTCCTTGCCATGGAAAAAGCTATATCAAGATTCTTATGGTATCCCAAATCTACCAGAATTAAATATGGAAAACTTGTACTCACCAAAGATAAGAGGGGATTGGGTCACCTGATTTGAAGCTTTACTATAGTATAATTACTGTCTACAGACTACTACAAATAATAAACTGTGACTCATATATAAATACTTGGACCCTCCAGTGGACCAAAATCTGGTATGAACAGTTGAAATCCCTTGGCTATAATATCAAATCCCTGCCATTCTTGAATTTAAACCAGGCTAGCATATACACGAAGAATCTACACCCACTAATTAAAAACATGATTCTTACAACACAGAGACTATTTAATCATTGCAATTAGCTGACACTCTTGCCCTTATACAACTATTATACCTAAACCCTAATCTACTAATAAATAATAAACCAGTAAATCTAACAAACTACCCCTTGATAAAAGACTACACAATATGGCATATATACCAATGGAAAGACTCTAACACGGTGCAAATGAGACTTGAACTCATACTTCCTAAGAAATATAGTATTATCCAACCAACTTTACCATCTTAGAAATGCTAAATTCTCACAAATACACACTGACTTACAGAACATAAATTTAGTTAAATTAATACTTGAAAATCTTGCGATTAAAGGGAAAATAATTTCTAGGACTTATAAAATTGTAATGAGCGCAAAAATTCTTTATTATTTTCAAACTATTGGCAAATGAAAAATCAATCACTGACTGAAGAAAATAATAAACTAGCCATTGAAAATACAATCAAATTCATTCTTTTCAAGAAGCTGTTATATACACAAATTATGGTAAATAACAATCTATATTATACCGTATTTAAATTAAATAAATTCAATCCTAACTTTTTGCCTCTATGTCCCCACTGTCCGGATCAAACAGCTGATATTTTACATGTCATGTGGAACTGTACTAAGATACACAACTTATGGTGTTCCTTGAGAGTAATATTAGAGAAGATGGGATATGAAAAATCAACCCTTACATGGGAGACAGCTACACTGCACATTAATATCAATCAACTTACAAAAATATTAAAATATGTCTTTATTACGATGTGTGCCCTTATTAAATTCTTTATTACAAAGAACTGGAATGTCATGTCACCAATTACATGGGAAAATTTTAGCAATCTTGCTAACAAATATATCTCATCTCACAAATTAGTGTATTCAAAAACAAAAAACAAACACTATTACCAAAAATATTGGGGTTACTTACTAGATATAATTCTTGACAAATAAAATTTGCCCACAAATTGACATGAAAAGCTAACCTTTTAATAAGAAATGAATGTAGGATAACCAGTTTTCTTGCATCTTCCCCTTTCTCTTAGTATATGTGTATCTAGATATTTTCCCTAAATATATAATAAATGGTTGAATTTCTATCTTTACTTTCTATATAGACTATCCCCATTCCACTATCCCTTATGAGACCAAATGAACATAAGAATTCTCATACTCTACTTGACGATGTAGTGACTTCTAGTGTATATATTGTGTATATATATATATATATATATATATATATATATATACATATATATATATATATATATATATATATATATATATATATATATATATATATAAATATAATTTTCTCGAAACGAGATTGTTGCCTGTTTTCTTTAGATATGTATTTGTATTGTTTATTTGTGTTTTTGAGTTATTGTATTGTTGTTATTATTTGGAAAAAAAGAAAATTGAAATAAAGAGATTTGGGAAAAAAAATTGACTACGTTAAATTAAAAATTGGTATGCTGATGATATTGCCATAATATTTCCTGAACCATATCAGCTAGATAGTATTGAATGGCTAGCAAAGAACCACAACAGGATCATGGTTGCAAGACATGCAGTCCTGGAGATCATTTAGAAGCCCGGCCCAAATTCTCAGTTGCTTCAAAGCAGTGTCTGGTTAAGTGACTTAGTGTCACACAGTAGATAAGTGAAGGTGGAAAGATTCAATCCCTGCACCTTTGTTACAGGAAATAATGCATTAACGATGTATAGGTTTAGTCATCCGCACTAACTGCAGGATTAACAGTATTTAACTAAATGTTGAGTTCCTTTAAAATCTGATCTATTTAAGATCATTCCAGTTAAAACCATTCATAAGACCTAAAAAACATCAACCCCCTTTGCAGTTGCTGGAAGCTGCAAAGAAGGTATTGCAAAGTATATTACTAAACTACAACATGTTTAGACAACTAAAAATGCATCATGTCTGGACTAACTTGCGCAATCCAGGCCTATTAATGAATTAAGTCATTCCTTAGTGCAATGAATAAAGCAAAACATTTAAAGACAAGATGCCACAGCAGGTTTTGTTCAATAACTCACAAGTCAAACAAAAAATCAGAACTATCACTACATGCAACATATTTTGTGTGTGTGTGTGTGTGTGTGTGTGTGTGTGTGTGTGTGTGTGTGTGTGTGTGTGTGTGTGTCTGCTAAGTTAAGATTCCTTTCTCCTATAGGTAAGATTCATGGTTTGTATCTGAGTAAGTCACTGCCCCTAAACTGGGACATTTTACTCACACACACATACTTACTACATATCTTCCATGCTCTCCCTTCCCTGGTTGATCTGAATCTGTCACATAAATGAAGTTTCTTTGCTGTCAAAAAACAAAGTACTGCATGCTTTCTGCACTACCAAATCTCCTGCACTGGAGGAAATCTCTCCTGTTATGTACTGATGCTTAAATGCTGTCCCTGCAAGTCAAATCTCCCATATATACTGTTGTCTTCCTTCTGTGAAATCTCTCCTGAGACACGCATGCTGATGCTGAAATGTTGTTGTATGTTTCTAGCTGAGACATTTTTTTAAAGCAAAAGCAGCACATTTTTTAAAGCCAGGCCAGTCTCCCCAGCCAGTACCAGGTCTAGGACTAGGTCACCTTGAGGTAGATCCATCTTTGGCTGGTTACATACAGTCATAGCATATTTGGTATCAAGGCAGAATAAAACTTCAACCAGGCCATAGGCATTTTTATAAGAGGACTTAACAGAGCATAGCAATGCCTGAGAATATGCAGTGCAGGAGCTCCACCTGTAGGGTGTTATAACCATCAAACCTACTTTCTCCCCATTCAAGACAAGGATCAGGCTTGCACAACCACTTGCTCACCAGGGAATTGACACCATTTTATGAAAAAGAACACCAACAGCCATCCACCAGATGTTTGGGGAATGTCTCACACTATACCAAACTACTCTTACTGCACCAAGCTGTACACAGCTGCACCTGTATATGGAACTTGGTACCACATGCAGTCTGGATTTTTACAAAGTACTACCTGTAGTACTTATTTTCATATATAGGTGGAGTTCTTACTTTTCTGAGAAGCCCAGTCAGTTTGATTAATTTTTTTTCATTCCAAGAAAAATCATGTGCATGTTTCAGCCCAGAAATTAGTAGTTTATTTGCCATTTTGGGCTAATTTATATCTCTTTCATTTCCCTGCTATAGATACCGCATTGGCTCAGTTTTGAGCACCGGGCAGCGCCGGTTAGCTAGGGTAAAACTATTCCTGGCTCCACAAAGTCTCCTCTTCAATTTTTTCCCTTGGAACTAGACAAACTTTCAACTTAAGCACTCAAGCCATTCATTTCTCAGCCCGGCACTTGCTCAAAACTTATAGCAAGCACTTATAAACCCTAGCACTAGACCCTCCTGTACTGTACAGAAGGACAAGGCTCTCTATTCGACCTTACCAGCCATCCAGTAAAACAGTTCACTGTACCTATCTAGGCATGTCAAAAGGGCAGTTTCAGGTGTACTCTCCAGTCCAACTGGTGAATCTGGACATTTTGTGGCAATGTTACAACTGCCTCATGTACACAGACAACCCTCTCCTCCTACCACCAAACACTAATACATGTGAGAGATGCAATTATACAGCCAAACTGGAGGCTAAGCTCTCTCAACCCAAGACTAGATCAAGAGGAGATGGGAAATACTTGCATCACACCACCAGTCATAGACCCATTAAACCAGCACTGGCAAAAAACACACATAAATACATGAAAACATACTCTGAGGCTCAAAATAAAAATCTGCAAAACCAACAGAGACCTCCAAAGCAAACAACCAAGTAACCTCCACCCCACCAACACAAACCATGAAACACATACTTCACAAAACTAGTGTGCCATGCAATCACAGCCTTTAAGGCAAAATAACATACCCAACGTACTAGTAATAGGTGACTCTATAGTCAGGCCCACTGACATCCCACGTACTAGGCTGAATAAGGAGAAGGTTACTGTTAGCTGCCTGTCGGGTGCCAGGATCTGCCACATAACACAAGCACTCAGGTCACACCAGAACAAATACAAATATGACTCTGTCATTGTCCATGTTTGTGTGAATGACCTGAGCCATACCTCCCTGGACTACATGAAAAGAGACATGGAAGAGCTCTCTGATCACATAGCCCAGGCCGGTATGACCTTGACCCTGAGTAGCATCCTGCCATCACCAAGAATGATACCATGGTATAAAGAAAAAATTCTCGATTTCAACAATTGACTAAGTTTCTGGTGTCATTCAAAGGGGATCCAGTGTCTGTCCCCCTGGGATGACATGCTCAACAAGCCACGCTGCTTCGCTAGAGATGGTCTGCACCTGTCACCCTTAGACGTTTGAATACAGGCCAAGGCTCTTGCCACCCCATAGTGCCTTTTTTAGGCAAGGCTCAAAAGACAAACCCACCACCATAAATAGCACAAGTAACAAAGAACTGACAGTAATGCTACTCAATGGCAGAAGTCTAAACCTCAAAATGCATGCACTCGAGGCACTCCTCAGTATGGAGAAAGTCAATATATGTGCAGTAACAGTAACCTGGTTTAAGGCTCCAGAGAGCACCCCAGCACTACCAGACTACAACTCATACCATACATTTTGGCCACAGAACCCAAACCGAAATACAAAAGGTGGGGGCATATCCATATTCATCAGGGATAACCACACCTCCAGGTTAGTGGCACAGCACGATGCTTCAGAGATCATCCACGTGCAACTAACAATGATAAAACTGCAATTCAAATTCTAGCTTGCTACAGATCACCCACCAGGTCCCAGAACCCCCATTCTGCCTTTCTTGAAACACTGGGAAACATAAAGGTCCCACCAAACACCCTAATATTGGGTGATATCAATTACCCAAACATTAAATGGGAGAACTACTCAAGTACTAACTCCCTTGCCCAACATTTTCTAGAATTTATAAACTCAAATGCCTTGGTTCAACTGGTCAACACTCCCACCAGAGGTGACAACATATTGGACCTGGTCATCACCAACATGGGCAACCGGTGTTCCACACCGCAGGTCAACCCCTCACTGGTTAGATCTGACCATAAACAAATCACTTTGGATATCCACATTTCGTCCCCCACCCCCAGACAAGGAAACCACCATGAAAAACTTTTCAAAAGCAAACTTCATGTTACTTAAGACCAAGTTGGAAAGTATCAAAGCCCCCATGCTGAAGGATAATGCTTTCCAAGCTGCAAAATCCTTTACTAATGCATTCTACGGGCACCTACAAGAATGCTTGGATCATGCCATCCCAAGCAAAACCAAGACTTACTCCTCCAAGAAAAGGAAACCAGTCAGGTGGACTCCTGCCATAAACAAGCTATACAACAGAAGGAGGAAACTAGTACAGAAAAGAGTAAAATACCAAGAAAGGAAGATAACCCTGATCAGTATCAGCAAGAAACTACTATCCCTCATAAAATCATCCAAGGTGAGCTTTGAAAAAAAAATTGCCAAGGACTCCAAAGATAACCCCAAGGCATTATTTAGCTATGTCAAGAATCTAAGATGCAATGCTCAGATCTGCTCAAAGTTAGTGCAGAATGGCACAAAATACACTGAACCGACCGATATTGCCAACATCCTGGCAGATAGGTTCAGTGCAAATTTCACCCCCCTCTCACCTCCAAAAGGGCCAATAACCATAACAGAAGAATGTAGAGACCCTGAGATCACAGACACTCAGGTTAAATCAGCCCTCTCCAAAGCCAAAAACACAGCATCAATGGGACCAGACAGTGCCCCAGGCTGTGTCCTACATGAACTCAAAGACAAACTAACCCCTCACCTAAACACACTGTTCAAACTCAGCCTCTCCACAGGCTATGTACCCATAGAGTGGCGCACAGCAATGGTTATTTCGCTCCACAAAGGTGGAGCCACAGCAGACCTTGTGAACTATCGCCCTATAAGCCTGACTAGCTTGGTCTGCAAGGCTATGGAGCGCATCATCATGGAACTCATTAACAGAGACATTGGGAACCTCCAAACACTGGACCCTACCCAGTTCAGCTTTGCTAAGGGCAGATCATGCCTCCTAAACCTGGTGGACTTCTTTGAGACAGTTACCAAGGCTATAGATGAGGGAAAGGTGGTACACACAGCCTACCTACACTTCACTAAGGCCTTTGACACCATTCTCCATTCTGGTATTATAGACAAGCTCACCAGCCTGAACATAAACCCCTACATCACAAGATGGGTTGCCAACTGGCTCACAGACAGAACCCACATGGTGAGAGTTGGGGGAGCTAGGTCCGACTCTAAACTGATTACAAGTGGCATTCCCCAGTGCTCTGTCCTAGGACCCCTCCTCTTTGGCATATACTTCTCAGAGGCACATGCAAGCACAGGAGGACTATGGCTGACCAAGTTCACAGACAACTTCAAACTAGGGGCTATAATTGACTCTCCGGCTGACACAGACATCCTCCAAAAGGGTTTCACTGAGACAGATACCTGGTGTCAAAATCATGGCCTCAAGCTAAATGCCAAAAAGTGCGTAGTCATTCCCTTTGGAAAAAACAAAGTACCCACCAATGACCACATAGGTGGTAGTCCCCTAAATACAGAAGATGTAATAAGGGATCTGGGGACCCAAGTAGATAGTAATCTCACGTTTGATAATCACATTGCCAAAGTGGTTTGAAAATACTTCTACGTGGCCCACCTAATCACAAAAGGGTTCGCATCCAGATCAAAAGAGGTCATTGTGCCCCCTCTACTCATCACTCATCAGACCCATCATAGAGTATAATGCCCAATTTGGGATGTACCTTACAAGACACCTGCAACAGCTGGAAAGACCACAGAAGTACCTCACCAAGAGGATCACTGGCCTCAAACAGATGCCCTATGCAGCTCGACTAAAGAAACTCCAGCTGTACTTGGTTGCATACAGCCTACTTAGAGGTGATCTCTGCCTGACATACAAGGCCATGTCCAACCCAGAATTGATGGACATGCTCCACCTAAAGAAAATCTTATCCCCTCGAGCCACACGCTCTAGGGATCTAAACCTCACCACAAGAATAAATAGGACGTGCTGGAGGGATAGATTCCTGTCACAGAGACTTCCCATGCTTTGGAACACAATTTCAATCTACATTAAGCAGAGCTCCTTGCTAACACTCTTCAAAAGAAACCTTGATGAGTGGATGGGAAACAGAAAGTTTACCCCGGGGGATCTCTTCAGTGGCTCTGCTGGACAGAGGCACAGGGAACTAATCTAAGGCATGGCGAAAGCCAACACATTCTGGCTACGCTTATAAATGCCTTCAGGCAGATAGCCTAGTACCCACCTATGGACCTATGAACCTATGAACCTATACATACAAACTTACTTTACTGTACGTCATCAGTGAATGATTTACATACCCTTAGTTTTCTCCAAGAAGTGATTATCCCATAGTAGGCAAGTCTTTATTGCAGTGCTATATCTGTGTTACTACACAGTATGCCAGGTATTATACAGTTTACTAGGAGTCTTATCCTGTACTCTTTTTCTGTCTTTACTGTTTTTTGTACAGAAATGCATTTTGTTATTTGCTGATTTATTGCCTGTTTGCCTAATTAAGTGTGCTGTTGTCTGTGTCACTTCACATGTTCATATCTGCTGCAGACTACAGAACACAAGCCCATCAGTTGTCTCCCTTTATTTTGTTATCAAAATGCAGGACCACGACTCAGAATAAGGAAGTACCTGGTAGCTGCTAACAATACAGGAAATTCAGACAAAAGTTTATTAAACTTAATAAATATAGTTCCAGTGGAAAAACTGAAGTAAAGCTATATATTCTAGAATCAGAAAGACCACTCTACCAGACAAGTGCAAAATCACTAAAAAAGAGAACTGTAAAAAACACCTTTGCGCATAATATTTAAATACAATAAATGTATCATTTCTATGCAGCTTTACAGTCAAAGTGTTCTTACATGGACTTGTCTGCATTTCAATGCTCAGCTTAGAAATATCATAGTCAATCTGAGCAAACATAATAAATACCCTCATAGACAGATGTTTGTATTACACTTATCATTTCAGGATAATGATCACCTTTCTGTTTGCAATTCCACTAAATGTATTGACTCCAGCAGCTTATAAAACAGATTTTGGCCATTTCTACTACACATTCATACTTGAGAAAAGTGATTAGACTGCTCACATTTGAAAAATTGCTAATAGCTAAACATACATTTCTGCTGATTGTCACATCCTGAACAATAGGGTTGTTGTTGAACTGAAAACATTTCATTTCTAACTGCATCATCTTCATCCTCATCATCATCACCATCATCATCATCCTCATCATCATCATCATCCTCATCCTCATCATCATCACCATCATCATCATCATCAGTGTTTTATGTTACTGAAACTCTTAAATTATGCCTTCAGTACACAATACCATTTGACATATTACCAACAGAGTTTTAGTTGTCTTTAGTTTTACTCACATCTAAATCTTCAGCAAATGCTCTAAATTTGATCGTTGTTAACTCTTTTGCTCTTCACTAATTCTCATTTTTTTCCAATCACCAATCTATTTAAACAGTATTTACCTCTCACTCTGTCTTTTCTAATACCACATGTAATTCTGTCTCTTGGCAATGAGCCATGCAAATCACCAACCTTACTGTTTCTAGATGCATGTTTTAAATCACATATGTGCCAAAAGATTTGGGAACTTAGATTTCTAGTAAAAAAGCAATTATGTAATAAAGAGTAAGTTCCTGTCAGGCTTACTGTACTGCATACATTTGAGCTTGGATATGTTTCAGCCTGACTGCAGCTCTTTAGTTAGATTTAAAGCATTAAGCAAATTAATTGTATCATCACCTGCCAGGTGTAATAATGTAGCAACCTGAACTTCTTTACTTTTATCAGACAAACTCACAGACAATCTATGATTACACGTTCATGCTCATTGCAACCAAGTGTCTGGAAATTTTCTTGAAGAACCAGACATGCTGGTTGTGTGAGATGAATCCATGATGAAGCTTGACAGTTTCTCAAACAGAATTTAGTGAAGGACTGCACTGAGCTATAAAACACAAAAGGGGTACTTGAAAGTTAATCTGATATTTCTCAGTGGAATAAAGAGATCTGCAGTGTTTTCCCACTATTTTATTTACTTTGCTTTTACACAGATACACATTGTTAAGGCTGAGTTAGATAGCAAAAGCAATACTTATGCCATTGCATTTAATTGAGTTTGATAACATTCAAGAAAATTGTGGCTCCTTTCAGCTTTCACACACAAACAGTGATGTGGAATCTTGTAGTGATTAAAACTATTCCAGGCTCAAGTCTCTGGAGGTACTACAATTAGATATAGGAAATTGTTCCTGGAGAACAGCTTTTAATAACTTTGATTTGTGGTGTTTTTAAAATCTAAGCTACTTAACTGTGACAGAGTAACAAGAGTCTATGTCATTTTATTGGCTAGACATTGGAACTGCTTGCACTTTACAAAACATGGAGGACAGCTTTAGGGACCAGTACTCTGAAATTTTTCAGAGGATAGACAGGGAATGCAATATGGTTAAGTGGAGGAAACAGAAGAAGTTGGAGAGGGACTGGGTTCAATATGAAACAAATTAGGAGTACCCCATGCCCTTTGGTAAGAGTAAGGGCAAGGGATGAGTGGTCAACAACTGAGGCAAGGATCTCAATACCACATTGAGTAACCATGACTCCGATTTTTTTTTTTGAGGGGGTGAAGCAAAGGGATTGTGATCTTCACTGAGGATATACAACAGGCACCACAGGTTAAATGTGCGGGATGACAACAATTCACCAGCGAGGAAGAATTCCAGAGGAAGGAAGCCTATCCAATGAAGGAGTTCCAGAGACAATGGTGGTGAGTATGGATGATAATACACCTTCTGATGAAGTTACAGTACACCAAATTAAAGGTTTCAATATTTTTAACTAGAGACATTTAAAAATCACCCTCCATGTTTAATGAATTATCTTCTAAGGGGTTTAATTTTGTTGTAAGGAGGAAATTTGACATGGTGGATGGTATTCTTCAGTTGAAACTGTGCACAAGTTATGTTTGGCCATTCTTTTTAACAACAATGGTTATAGGGATGAATGTAAACAGAAATTACATAGATTAAGTATTTTTACAGTGGCCTCCTTCGAAGTAGCATGTGAGAACAAGATGAAAGCTTTGAACAGACAGCCACAGGCTACTTTAATCTGTCAAAAGATAAAATGAAACTGGTCAAGGAACTTTCTTCTGACTATTAAATTAGGATAATGAACGTGGACAAGGGTAGGTGAGCACTGGTGATGGACTGCAATCTATATTCACAAAAAATGTTACAATTCCTGCATGACAGGGATTTATTTTTAAATGTTAGTATGAACGAGATCAATTGGGCATATAGGCAGATTGATTATTGATTGGAGGATCTAGCTACTGAGTGGTGAAGCCAATAACTCCAAACATTTTCAGCATACCAAAAGTGCACAAATCGGTTGCCGATCCACCACTCTGACCTATAGTAGCAGCACAAGGGTCAAAAACTGAACCCTTAGTGAAATTTGTCAACCAAGTTTTTAAATCTTTTTTTTACAATAAAAATTACATCCTGAAGGATACTTGGCATTTTTTAAATATGTTGCACTAAGTTCCCTTCAATGATGAAGTGATACTTTTGACTGTGGATGTTAACGATTTATTTTTGGTTATCCCCCATGATGAAGGGTTACAATGGTTGTGGGATGCTTTAATCAGTGGCTTGAAATTAACTGCATAAACTATTGACTTTGTTGTAGAAGCTATGGAGTTGGTATTAAATGACAATTTTGTATATTTTGAAGCAATATATTTTAAGCAAATAAGGGGTGTGTAGCTATGGGGGTTTTGGCAGCCCCTGTATTTGCTAACATTATTTTGTGATGTTAGGAGAGGAATTTGGTATTTACCTCCACGTATATTCTCACATTAAGAGCTACTTGTGTTTTTTGGATGATTTGTTTATTGCTTGGATTAGTAACTTTATGGAACTGGATGAATTTTTAGAATATTTAAATAAGACTGCATCATTTTTCATATTTAAGGGTCAGTACAATATGGAATCCATTGATTTTTTTAGATAACAGTTTTGAAGGATGTTAAACAGGGGTGTTTTGTGTCTGCTATTTTTAGAAAAGCAACATATTCCAACATCTTGTTACATTTTAATAGCAACCATCCCATTTGGCAGAAGAAAAACATAGTTAAAACACAATTTATCAGGTTATCTCATATAGTATCTGTGAATATTAAAATTGAGCTTGAAATCAAGATCTTAGTTAGGATGTTTCATGAGATGGATTGTCCATTGAATTTTTATTGAGGGATTGGTAGACGACATGGTTAAAAAAGAGAGGGTCGGTAAAAACCAGTATTAAAATATGGGTTGGATGTCACTGGGTATTGTACCCAGGACAATGCCCCCAGCATGGGTGACCCTAGTAGTGATACACAACAGTTTTCTAGGTCATATCTGTAGTTACAACATTGCAAGTAAACAGGTGAAGAACATCCTAACACGTAACTGGGCCAAGTTTTTAAAACACAAGGGTTGGATAGGAAACTGGGGTAGAATCTTATGGTGGTTTTTAAGAAGTGTGTTAACTTGAAGAACACTTTTGAAAAGGTTCATCATAGGAAAAGGGAGAAACACATGCCTGAAAAAGGCATGTTTAAATGTGAAACATGCAGCCAATGTAGATTTATACAAGAGGGCTCCAGTTTCATGGTGGGTAACTATGCCAAGACCATTTACCCCAATGGAGAATTAATTTGCAATACCTCAGGAGTGGTTTATTTGACACAATGCTGTACCCAAGTATCTTATGCTGGAAAGACAGTAAATGCATTAAAACAAAGGATTTACCAACACAACTATGTGATTAGGAAAACGGATACCAGTAATGCTTTAGCTGAGCATTCTAATAGTTGTGCAAATGTTAAAAAAAGTTTGTGTTTCAGGTATTGGAGAAAGTTGTACTGTTCGAGAGGGGTGGTGATCGGGAAACTTACTTTGAGAGATGGGAATTGCATTGACAGGTTTTGGTGAATGCAACCTATCACCCAGGTATTAATAGTAGGGTTTCCTTCACCAGTTTATTAATGTATAAAAGGTCCAAAGTTTGGCTTATTATGCACATATTCCAGTAGTAGTTTAATATTTCTGTTGGATTTTTATAGGTAATTGATAGTCACATTGTATTTTGTTATAGTAATTGTCTTTTGTACTTAATAACCACTGGATGGCCCTATTGTTTTTAGTATTTAAACATGTTTTGACGGGGACCACTTGTATTTGAAGGAAGAAGTCCAGTGTGCTTTTTGGACAAAAGCACTTATACAATAAATTTCATGTTATGACTATATGGGCATCTGCAGTTACTATTTGTTTGAGTAGTTTTTGTGTTTGCAGTTCAGTTTGGTGGTTATTATAAATACTGTGATCACATACTGACACTATGCTTTCTTAGGTCTTCTGGAAGATTGGGTATTTTGTAAATGCCAGTGAAAAAGAAACTGAAGCACAGAGAGACAAGTACTGTTCAACAAAATAAATAAATAAAACAAATTTAAAAAATCCATTTACTCGTGCATCAAGTGCATTATCATATTTCAAATCTTTCTGTAAGCAGAACATAATTGTCAGCGAGTTTAAAAGTGGTGGCTTAACAAACAGGACAGAATTTGTCAGGAAACATGGCAATGGCTTCTTTACATACAGAAGAATACAGCAACCCTGTAGGTGGTGTATATCACTAGCACAGATTATTTAATGATTAAAGAACAAGTTAATATCTTTTTTCTTCATGAAACAGGCAATATATTATGTTTTCACAAGTACCTCTCTTATGCTGACCACATTCTTATATTTGCAATTTTATTGTACTGGAGGGGTATGTATGCTTCTGTGATCTTTAGGGCCATGTATGCTAACTGTGTATGCTACTGGGGAGCTGTTCTTGGCACACTGGTATAAGTGGAGGAGTGTGACAAAGAATGATCCAGAAACATATTCTGTGATAGTCTGTTAAAAAATAGGTTAATAGGTTCAGAGGTGTTTACTAAGCTAATGACCACAAGGGCCTTTTTAAGCCTAGCCATGCATCCCAAATCTCTGACAAGTTCTGATACCCTTGATAAGTGTAAGCATTGGCCTGGGAAATGCACCATTTACAGGTTACCTGTTTACATTAGAGACAAAGGTGCCAAACCAGGGATGAATGAGTTTGTCCTAAAACAAGGTACCAGGACCCACATGTGGAGCTAGAATTTATGGTAATCTTCACTGTAAATGGTTCGTTCCCAGGCCCCTGCTTGTAAATGTTTCATCTCCCAAGCCCCTGTTTACTCTTATCAAGGGTACCAGAACTTGTCAGAGATTTGGGATGCATGGCTAGGCTTAAAAAGACCCTTGTGGTCATTAGCCTAGTAAACACCTAGGAACCTACTAACTTATAGAAGCACCTTTTAGCCTAGTGACCCACCTTCCCCTCACTGGACTTAACTGAATGCTTTGGATGTAGATCCCATTTGGCTTACAAAAAACAAGATGAATTGTGGGAGACAGGTGAGAAACATATTAGGATGGAGTAGATCTTGGCAATGGAACTTTGCTCTTATGACATTGAATATCACCTCACTGCTCAATAAGGTACCAGAACTCACACAGCAGGTTCCAAAGTACCAATTAGACATATTTACTTATGTGGGCTAACTTCTGCCTTTGAGATGCATCTAAGAAAGAATGGGCAAGTGTGAAGATATTTGCAAGTATTCAGATGTTTTGCTATGCAAATGGAAATTTTGCTACTAAAATATCACCTCAGTGGAGCTGTTAAGTGAAGAATGCAAACACTGTCTGCTGTTTGTGCAACAATTTGTAGTAGTCTTTTTTAAGAGAGATGGGAATGTTATTTGAGTGGATATTACTTGACTCTGTATTTACATTGAGAGACTTCTGTGTAATTAAAAGACTCATCAGGATACTTGGAATCACATTCCTAGGAGGAATGACTTGCACAATTCGAACCTGAATGGTGAATTGTTATTCATATTCTGTGCTAATCATAAGATGCCTATAATAAATACCATGCTCATATACAAGGATGCTAATAAATGCACTTATATATTAATTTCAAATTTGTTACCAGGAAAGTCTGACTGGGTGAAACCCATTCTCAGCGGAGGCCCGGGGAGAAAAGCTCCACATAAAAACAATGTAAAAATAACATATAAAGGTTACATGTACATATGATAAGACAAGACATAAAATACATACAATTAGATATACATGATACATATAATTAATCATTCTTCCATGTTACAATAATAAGCATAGGTTTAGCAAGATAAACAGCTTGCCTTCTTGTTTAAAATCTTTGTGTACAGTGGTTTCCTGCTAAGAATTTAATAAAATTCTAAAACTGACTGACAGCAGATCTGTATTTTGTATTATGAAAAGTAGCAGATCCCCTTGGGTCAAAGGTCAATAATTAGTTTTGCAGTCATGTCAACAGAACGGATAACAACTCAAGATCTGTGCTGTCAACTGATCACCACTTTTTTGGTAAGTTGTACCACACCTATTGATTATTAGGCAGATCTAGGTGAACAAATCATGCAATGAGAACATTTTCAGATAGTCTAGCAGATGCTTCTGTGTGAGATGAGCTTAACTCCAGTCTCTAAACCAACTTCTACTACATACTGGGGGGGGGTTAGAGATGTGGGTTTTGAATAGGCTCAGCTCAAAATCTCTTCAGATGAGGTGATGGTTGTTGCTAATCATGCTGATAGACATCCGCAGTGAGAGAAGATGTTGGTTTAATGAAAAAGGACTTCTCTGCAATGTTGGTAGAGGGATCTCCATGTCTGATCAATAGTTGTGACCCAGTTAGAAAGGCAGTAGCTGTAGAATTTTTCAAAGAGAAGTGCTAGGTGTGGATGGAAAAAGTTTGACTATTCCATGAATACATACCTTTGGATGATGCCATAAAGATTTATTTAGTTAGTTAATGATGTATTTATATGCATGTGTGAGTGTACATATATATATATATATATATATATATATATATATATATATATATATATATATATCTGTACAGTACAACCCGTAAGATCAACCACAATGAATTTTGTTGATCATGCCTGACACTGAATGTACATATTTGTAACACACACACACACACATGTACATACACATATACATATACGTATACAAAGGTATGGCATCTAGGTCCAAGGAAGCCATTGTTCCACTGAATTTGGCATTGATCAGACCTATCATTGAGTACAATGCCCCCTTTGGTATGTACCTAACCAGGCATATCCAACAATTGGAACGTCTATAGCGGTTCCTTACTAAAAGAATACAGGGCATAAGTAGCATGTCCTATACAGACCACCTCAAGGCCCTATCCCTGTATTCTGTCTCCTTTAGACTTTTGAGGAGATATCTATGACTGGCCTACAGGGCATTGTCAGGCCCCACTCTGATGGACCTCCTACATATCCACAAAACAAACAGCACCAGAATTACCAGTTCTAAAGACTTAAACCTTGCCTGTGATATAAATAGGACCTGCTAGAAAGACAGGTTTGTATCCCAGAGACTACCACTTCTCTGGAACAGGTTGTCCATCTATGTGAAGCAGAGTTCCTCCCTAACCCAATTCAAGTGTAACTTGGACAATTGGATGGGGAACAGGAAATTCATCCCTGGTTTGGCACCTATGTCTCTAATGGACAGAGGCAACTTTGAAATGGTTCATCTCCCAGACCACTGCTTGTAAATGTTTCATCACTAAGCCCCTGCTTACACTTATCAAGGGTACCAGAACTTGTCAGAGATTTGGGATGCATGGCTAGGCTTAAAAAGGCCATTGTGGTTGTTAGCCTAGTAAACACTTACGAACCCATATATTTGCTGTGTATGTATGAATGCATGAGTTTATGTTTTTTATTTATTTTTGGTTTGTTATGTATATTTATTTATTTATTATGATAAACTTCTGGCTCATTTGGGCCTATTTCAAGCTTTGTCCTTGAGTTACATAAAATTAGTAAAATATGTGATTTAACAAAACATTTTGTGCAGTTCAAAAATAAAAACTAGAAACAGTAAAATAAGTGAATTAACAACATATTTACTGTAGATAAAAGTACAAGAGTAAACAGAAGTAAGATTTCCTCAGTAGATGAGTTATATATATATATATATATATATATATATATATATATATATATATATATAATAGCTATAAAAAGTTGATACAACCCTGTTAAAATGCCAGTTTTTTAATATAAAAAAATGAGACCACAATAAATAATTTCAAAACTATTCCCACCTTTAATGTGACCTATACCCTGTACAATTCAATTGAAAAACAAAAAAATATATATAAAACATAAAAAACGTACAATACACTGCTTGCATAAGTGTGCACACACTTTATTTGTTGTGTGTGCACACCATTAAACTAATACTTTCTTGAAGCAGGGATTGCGGGTTGCAAGGAGTGCTACCCCCTGCAGCAAACTTTTTACTTTTATTTATTTATTTATTTATTTATTTATTGATCAGCTGGTGATAGACCATTTTTTTCTTGATCACTTGTCATTCGATTGTTTGATCTTTTGACATATGGACTCTCTCTTTATATGCATAGATATAGATATAGATATAGATAGATATAGATATAGATATAAGTGTGCACGTGTGTCCTTATTTCATTAATGAGTGTTTTCATTGGTGGGGCAAAGCAAACACAGTCGATTGAAAACCATCTGTTTTAAAAGTGACAGTAGTTTAACATAGAGATCATGGTATAGTGGGAATCAGAGTTGCTGTATATAATTGGCATGTGTTGTGAAGGTGCTGGGGTTTACTCCCCTCTAAAAACATCTGTTTTGTTTGTTTTTTAATCCTTTGTGGATTGATTGATTTTGTATCTGATGTTAGGCTTTCAGTGAATTGTGGATTGACAATTTCTGCTGCTGATCTAAAGTTAGGTTTCTATATATATCGATCTATCTACCTATTTGTATGTGTATATATATATGGATATATGGATATACTTCATGCGGTCGACATTTCAGAATGACAACATTCATATGGCCAAGACCATATGATTAACATTTAAAATGTGGACCATAAAATAAAAAATAAAAAACACAAAAAATGTACCTTCACACTGCTAGCAGGGGGATACACCCCCTGCACCCCCCATGGTGGGCTCTGCCCCCACAGCCCCCAGAACTTAAATCCATTCCCCACTGTACGGAGATGCCGGTTCCGTATGGTCAACATTTTGAATGTCGATCATATGGTCTCGGCCATGTGAATGTCGACCATATAAAGGAACACACACATATATATATAAATATATCTGTATCTATATGTATATCCATCGATACAGACATGGGTACATTGCGGGTGCTGCAAAGATTGAAACAATACTAATTTCATGAACTTTAATCATACTTTAACTTAGGAATGGAGTCCATTTGCATCATTGTATTGAAAACCCAAAAGACTTGGAGAAATTAAAATAGATAAATGCAGTAGAACCAGCAGAGAAACAGTCCATGCTAACCAAAGTAATATCCAACCATTTATTGAGTGCTTTCGTCAGCTCCATAACCTGACTTCCTCAGAATAAGTACAGTAAATACGAGTTTTACTTCTAAGATCACAAATTTTGCCTTTAGACTGGAAAGTTTTGGTGGAACTGACTTGACGAAAAGACAGGAAATGATGCACTTATTCTGAATATGTCAGGTGACGGAGCTGACGAAAGCGCTTAATAAACAGTTGGATATTACTTTGGTTGGCATGGACTGTTTCTCTGCTGGTTCTACTGCATTTATATGGTTTGGTTCTTTGTGGTTCAGAAATTAAAATAGAAATAGGTATATGTGGCTAGATAGATACAGGATAGATACAGGTTTTGGAAGCAGTTAGTGATAGAAAAGATTAGCTTTATAGGAGTCATAGAGCACATATATTTAGCTTCTCTGAAGATATTGTTTGGGCGAGCTTTACAAATAAAGCGGATAAAAGCAGAAGTGTCTACTGAGACATTGTTTTTAGGTAGAAGGACCCCTTTTTTGACAAGAAGGTTACAGAAGCAGCTGGTGGGAATGGGTCTATGTCTGACAGTGAGGTCATTGTAGCATTTAGGTAGTTCCACGGTAGTAAGACTGTAGGTCTTTATGATATTCAGCTGGAATATGCTGAAGGCAGTGGATGTTGCAGGGGTTGTCATGGTTAATGTATCTTTGTCAGAGCTGCATGAAAGACCAAGGTGTACATCTGCATTGATATATTGTGGTGGTGATCCTATTCTCCAAAATAGGGGAGAGAAAGGTGTGACTCACTTAAATGAGGATCATGCACCTCAGTCTCCTTACCAACACTGGTGTTATGAAACTGGAAAGGGTACTTCAGCTGCAGTTTAGGAAGAGCAGTGCAGGTTCTGTCTTAACCATGGAAAAGTTTATGAAACTTCGGTTCCTGCATTTATATCTGAAGTGTGATAGGAATCTGCTGCATTATCATAAAGTGTGATGTTCACCTAGAGAATACATGTCTAACTCAGAATATATTGCTGAAGGTCTCCCAGAGGTACTGCTTCTTGCCATTTAATCCCCAGAGTTGTGAACGGTGTTATGTGTTTAAATTTTCTTTGAGTATGACCAGTGGTTGTGTAAGGTTCCACTAAGTCTGTGTGCTGTCTAACACATGTTTCAGGATTTTTCTGGCTTGGATGTTAAGGTATAACCAAACTGGAGAATATCTTGTCCTGGAACGTGAGAGTTACAAATCTGTTGTTCACAAATGGTGTTCTCCCGTCTTCAGATAACTGATCTCCAGCATGAACTGGAGGAATTCACTGTTGTGTGTAAAGCAGATAAGATAAAAAAAAAAAAGAAAGATTATATTTTTTACCTACAAGAGTGGATGGGTCTCTGCAGGTAAGATATGAGAACCCACCACAGCTGTATGAGTTTGATTGTCATGTGTGTTATTCAAAAGTGAACATTAAGATGGTTGGACACCCAGCCAGTAAATAGCTGCAGAGACAAAAGTAATGTATATATTATAGGAGACCATAGTAGTGAAGAGAAGGATGGACAATAGGGCACTGCTCTAGGTTTTATTTCTCCATCTGCGCCTATAGTCACAAGGCTTTGGTGATTACTAGAAGGATAACGTCACAGATGCTATTAATAGAACTGTGGTGGTATCTCAGGGTTACTGTTTTGTTTCCCATGGTAGAGTGAGCAGTTTTACCATCCAGGATGATCTCACAGAACGGTTACTGGTGCTTTAGGTTGTCAAGTGAGGTGGATTTTCCTGGACATCCCCTCTGGGAAGTGCACAATGCATAGCCCCCTTGTAGAGGGTACCAGGGCTAACCCCAGACATATTGAACACAGGATATCTTTCATCTTGACTGCATCCTGCAGATGCTTGACTTATGAAGGAGATACAGAAGCCTGGGCTACCCTGCTTAACTTGTGGCCACTGTGACCTTCACCAAGACAAGAAGTGCAACAAATGGATGAAAAGGTGGGTTTCTTATATCTTTTAAGTACCATAAACTCTAAGCTTAGTATATCTAATTTAATCATAATATTGATTTGCTCTTATCTCTCTTCATCAAAATAGTACATCTGTACATTTTAAATACCTTCACTGCTAATTGTACCATTTTTCAGAAAAGCCTTACCATTATATCTACAGACACAGTAACACTAATCCAAACAAACTGCAAGATTTTAAATTAAAATAAAAAGTATTTGATGATAACAGTTTTTCCACATTCTTTTTAAAAATGATGACCAGGCCATAACCAGCTATAAATGACAGTATTAAATTATAAGATTGCCACTACATATTGGTTTCTCTCAGATGAAAAAAGATCCCTAAAGCAGTTCTTATTATGTAATGTATATTCTAAAGATAATAGTTTATGTTTTGTTTAATTTCGATTTTAATGGGTTTGTTTTCCAAAAATCTGTAGCTTGCCTGACACTAACTTTTCCTTTTAGAAAGAAATGGAATTTTCTGTAATCAAATGAGGATAAAGCTTAGTAAACCTAGTATCAGCACCTCTAGTATATCACCTATGAGATCAAATTCACAGCCCAGTGAAATACAAAATCAACAAAGCAAACAGCCACAGTAAAGCCATGAAATGGTCAGCCATGAAAGCTCAATAATTCAGCAAGAAAAGTAGCATTTTCAAATAATTTACTGATGACAAAGGTACTAATAATCATCTCTGTCACTATGGAGACAAGAAATAAAAACACTCAGAGCAACCATCTTTTAAATACAGAGTCATTAATCACTGTGAAACATTATTGGTTATAGGTAAACTTAGTATGCAGCAAAATGTGTAAATATTGATACCACATCAAGGGGCAAAACATATAAATGAGCATTACAAAATACAAAAAACTGCAAATATTTAAAACTCAGTAAACAGTTATGCTAAATTATTGTAAAATATGATTTTTTTCCACCCTACATACCCAAAATGTATGTCTTCCCCACAGTCATTTTCGTGCTGTTAAGGTTGAATCATTGCTAATACCAGTTTACAATTCTTATTTTTGTCAATATAGACCATCAAATGCAATTTGAGTATTCATTATGAAAGAAAAACATCTCCCAAATGCTTGCAAGTTCATAAATTTCATTTATGTCTCACATGTTCCTGCAATCTAAAGTTTAACATTCCAATAGGTAAAACTGCATACTCTTTATGGCAGTAGTGTATGCATACACAAACAACATGAGTAGTAGGGCAGGCGATTACTTCATTTAGTTTTACGAAGGCTGAGAAACACTGATTGTAAATTGTAAACACACTCAACAAATCCATTTTGACAGATTGGTCTTGACTAGACTTTGATGAAATTTTCTGTGCTTAATTTTATACTATTGAATGCAGTCTAATAAAGCTTTTGTGTTTAATACTTCATTGACACTAACCCTAGGAGCTCATCTCTGGCTGTAAACGCTGAATTACTAAGCAAAACATTTGAATATGTATATGTAGTATTTACTATTTTCCTCAGAATAACATCAAAGTCTGTAATAAATGTAACTGGATGCTCAGAACTGAGAATGGAACTGAGTACAGTTAAGACAGTTGTAATGGCAACAAATGAGAACATCAGGAAAAGCTAAGAATTGAGATAGAAGGGAAAACAGTGGAACAGATTAGCAACTTCAAGTACCTGAGAAGTGTGTTTGAGGAGAAGGGGAGTCTAAATGAGGAGTTTAAAGCTAGCGTGAGAGGGGCTGCAGTCAGCTGGCACAGAGGGTCAGGGGTAGTACATGACAGACGAATGCCAAAGAATTGAAAAGTAAGATGTACAACAGTGGTGTGACCAGAAGCACTGTATGGTACAGAAGGCTGGGCAGTAAAGCCAGAGCAGCTGAGAAAGCTAGAGGTGATGGAGATCAAGTGCCTGAGATGGGCAGTGGGATGCCCATTGAGGGACAGACAGAAATGAGAATATAAAAGAGCAGAAGCCAAAGTAGTTCCAATAGCAGAGGAGATCAAACAGAACAAATTATGGCAGTTTGGTCACATGTGCAGAAAAGCAGAAGACAATCTGTTGAAGATAATTTGGCACAGGCAAGAAGAAGGTAAGAGGAAATGAGGGCATCCAGCAAAGAGGTGGATGGACTGTGTGAGAGAAGACCTGCAAGGGTCATGCACAAGTATTGAAGAAGGAAGAAGTGGCATTAAATAGAAAGAGAGAGAGACAGTGACAGTTGACAAGACACCCTGACCCCATGTAGAAAATGGGAAAATCGAGGGATGATGATGATGATGATGATGAATATTGATTGAACGCAGTTTCCACAAACTCATCATATTCAAAGATGCAGCTTTTTCAATGAATGTGTTGACAGAAGTTGCATCATAGCCCCCACTGCAAAAAGAAATATAACCCTTTTAGCTTACAACAAATTCTTTGAGTAGTTTGAGATCTAATGGACCTATTGACATGAACAAAACCAATTTTTATCTTAAGTCAACTATTTAGTGATCAAAATAATCTCACATAAGTCATATACTCACAAAACTCCCATGAATAGTCTGCTGATTCACTGCAAAACAAGATAACGCATTGATCTTCTCTGTCCCTTATTCATCAAAGTGACAGCCTTACTGAAAGAAAAATAGAAATTCTGGGTGCAATGAAAGTAACAAGGGGAACACACTCGGTGAACATCAGAGACCAATTTTACAAACTTTAGTTATGCCCTGACTTAGTTATGATATCCATTTCTGGTATATTCTGGTATGGCATTACAAATTAATTGTTGGAGAACTTAAAAGAAAGAGAATATCTTCAACATGATGCCTATATAAGGTTTAGATCCCATATATACACTAGCAGAAATGTAGTCTAAGGTATCCTATCATTATACCAAAGCTCTCCAATAACATCACATAGGTTCATTGTTAAGTACTAGGCTAGCTGCTCTTGGGGGCATTTTAAGCCAAGACAATTTTCCTTTCTGTGCTTGAAATAACCTATTCCATTTGGTTATAGTCTGGTCTTGCCCATCTCATGGTCAGTAACTATATATTACCTCTAATGAGAATAACTGGAGTCATACCACAGATAATCTGAGGGCACCCATGTATGGGATAAAGCATTTAGGAGCTGCTTCCATCCATTAGTACTAAAGGGGCGGTACAGGAGTAAATTTTCTGTTTCCTATACATACATCTAAGTTGTGCTTGAAAATGGACAGCTATGAACTTTATTTTATGCGGATGGGAATCTGTTTCACAGCAGCAGTATCCTCTGCAAGATATACCTATCCCTCCAAACCATTCCGTTTATGCTGCTGAAGAGATTTAAATCTCTAGATGAGTATTTCTGATGCCATTTGACTTGCTGAAGTGCATTTGATGTGCATCCATCCCTTATCATGATTTGTGCCCATACTAACTATATCCATAAACTTACCAAATGCATTTTAGACTACACATTCCTGGTTGGGTCTCCAAGCTCACTATAGTTTACCGATGACATATACTCATACAACCTGTCAGCTGTACAGATAAGACTGAGGTATCTGCTTTCCCTGCTAAACTCTCTTGACATCCTTTATAATAGTTATCGCTGATAGATTCTGTTGAACGGTTTGCCCTACCATGTCATCCATGTCTTCCCCAAGATTCCCTTCTTCTTTTTTCTTTCTCCTTTTGCATTTATATTATACTGTTACCTTATATATATTTATATACACACACCTACACACATATATATGAAATATTTCATCTATAAAATGTACTATTTTTAATTTATAATATTGCTAATCACTGGGTAGCAGTGTGCTTATGAACATCAAGTCAACATTTCTCCTCAGGATATGATACATAGTTCCTCTGTATAGTAACCAATCAACACTCAGTCAATAATTCAAAGAACAGTTAAGCTTCAGAACCTGTAGTTTGTTAAATCAAACTGCCTTAAAATATCCTTTGGAGTACAACTAGATCACTTCTCTGTTTTTGTTGTTTATAAAACGGTCAAAACCATTTTATAGACTCAGTTAGAATAAGAATACAGACTTAATACAACTTATTTACTTTCACAGGAATGGCAGTTGTTTAGGGAAGCATCTAATGGTTTTGTAAGCAAGACCAGAAAAGGAGTTAAATGGGATTCATAACAATAAAATGTTAAGTGTTTGCAATACTGGGCTGTCAGACATTGCACAGTGAATGCTAAGGGATAATTTCTAAGTGGCATGCACTTCAGGATCCTTTAAATGTTAGTAAATGAAAAAATTGTGCAACTGATTTTTCTACAATGGTGAACTAGCATTTGTGTTAGCGTCATGTCTTGTGTCACAGATAATACGCTCTGATGTTAGCATAATTAAGTTAGGGGGTGTAGTGAGGATGAAGTCTCCTTATGGGGGTGATTTGTAAAATAACAACTGTAAAATGCTGTTTATTAGGTATTTAAATAATGTATTTATTTACTTTGGGTTTTATTGGTCATGGTTCATGTATAATGAATTATAAAAGAATATTTTTATTGACCTTGGTTTGCATGTCATCAACGATTTCAGTCTGTGACATATGCACTGTCAAGTTCAAGTATCTTTTATTTATTTATTTATTTTTTACCAGAAGAATTATATGATATTTGATTATGGATTGTGTCTGCATTTGGAAAGGCGAGACTTTGTTACATACTATCTCTTTTAATTTCTCCAAATCCTTTGGGTTTCTAATACCATGATGGAAAAGGATCCCATTCCTAAGTCAAACTATGATTAAAGTTAATTAAATTAGTATTTTTTCAATCTTTGATGTCAGTCAAAAGTGCTCTTCACAGCACCCACGATGTACCCAGTAATGACTCCTTCTGCAAGTCATATGGGGATACATGTATTGATAACATATCTAAATACGAACGTAGATTCTTTTTAATAAGACCCATTGCTCCTACTACTTTTGGAACTGTCTGGGTAACTTTCTTCCACATTGCTCTTGTTTCTGCCTGCATATCCTGATATTTTATGACTTTGTGTCTCTCTGTATGCAAGGCAATGTATTCACTAGGTGTGGCAATTTCAATGATCAATGCTACTTTTGTCTTCTTTCCATGGACCATTATATCCGGTTTTTTAGCATCTATCTTTTGAACTGTTGGTAATGGGCAATCCCATGTGATGTGAACATCATAATTTTCTATGATGCTTTGTGGCTGATGTTTCCAGTGTTTTTCAGCCACTTCAGTACCATAATGTTTGGTATACATTCATTTGAGCATCCACACCAACTTTGAACAGGTGTAACGCCGAATTAGAATGTCGAATTTGAAAGTGGTGAACAGTCGGAATGTCATACAAAACACCGAATGCGATATTTCTGACTGATCTACTACCTAAACAAGCTCTACCATGGGTCAGAAAGAGGGGAGGGTATTGTGTGTTTCACATATCTCCGGTTCACAATTGTGAGAAATTGCTGCACTGCTTTTGCAATTTTTCCAAAAGGCCATCCACCAGCCAATCAAATGAATGTATACCTAATGTTTGCACAGTCCTCAGTAGAATAGTCTTGCCATATTATTATGCCTTTCAGTACACATTCCTTCTGTCATTAGCATGTCGCAATCAGCAACGAGGTGTGCGACTTGTTCCAATTCGGTTTTACAAAATCTACATTTGTGTGTTTCTCCCACATGTTCAGTGGACTTTGTAAACAAGAGCGTATGTAGCCACCTATCTTGGAACACCGATATTAACTTTTCATCTCTTGGTTTGAATTTGCCTCTCCTTAATCATTACTGCATTTGTTTCTGATCAACATGAGGTTCTTCCAGAAGTTGTCTATACTTGCAACTATAGTTATGCATTTTCCACATTCCTTGCCTCCTCATCTGGTCCTTCACAATATATTCTTTATTTTGTTTTTTGGCACATTCAGTTGCTTCCTGATTTTTATCTACTTGTGGTTTGATTTCCATTCCTACTTGATGCCGATATGCTTCTGCTGGACTAAGCAGAGAAGTCATCTTAGATTTATTCTCCTCATGTTTCAAAACCTTCACTATGTCTGGGTCTTGTGAGGTCAGCAAATATGTGTGGAGTGCCATGGTTGCAGATCTATATATGTAATCAATTTCAAGGAAGCCCATCACTCTTTTGGAATGGGGAATATATAATATTGGTATGCATTGATTTTTATAAATCATTTGGTGAACATGAAACATCCTTCTTGTTGTCCTATCTAATCTATCAAACACATTTTGGGGCCAGTCAATCACTCCAAAACTGTGAGTTAGGGGAGGAAGAGCAAATTGGTTTATAGCTTGGATTTTATTCCTAGATGTCAACATTGTTTTCAGGATTAATTTAAGTCTTTTATAGTATCCCTTACTAAGTTTTATTCACATTTCTTCATGTTTTATTGTTGATTCTTCATCATTTCCCAAGTACTTATACACTCCCTCTTGCTAAAGTTCTTTTATATCACATTCTTGTCCCAAACTGATATTTTCCTGCTGCTGCAGTTTTTCTGCTTTAAAGGTTGCTTTTGCACATTTATCAAAACCAAATGGCATTCTTATATCATCTGAAAATGTTTTGACAACTTGCAGTTGTACTTTCAGTTCTTCATCTAATGGGTTTTACAGTTTTAAATCATTGACAAAGAGAAGATGAGAAGTCTTTACACTTTGTTGTTTTCTAGGTGCCAAATTACAGCCATGGCCTAAGCTGTTAAGTAGACAGCTTAATGGGTTAAGGGCAAGGCAGAATAGCAGTGGTGACAAGGAGTCACCTTGGAATATCCCCTTTGAAGTTTTATCCCTGGAATAGTAAATTGTCCTTTATCATAGCTTAATTGCAAAGTGGGCTGCCACTGTTTCATGGTCACTGTAATGTAGTCGATGTAAAGTGTATCTTTTACATATTTAAGCACTCTTTTATACATGAATGTGGGATACTACCAAATGCTTTTTTGTAGTCAATCCATGCCATACTTAGATTAATCGCCTTTTTACGGTTCTGCACTATGACTTTATTTAACAACAAATGATCCTTTGTTCCATATGATTTTCTTTTATTGCCCTTTTGTTCTACTGCCATAATTGAGTTTTCTTCTAAATGACTATAAACTCTGTCGGCATCAATTCCAGTGTATAGTTTATACGGCGTCAGAAGGCAAGTTATTGGTCTCGAATTTTTAGGGTAGCTTGCAGGTTAACTCTTAAGTAGGATCATTGTTTTTGCTGTTCTTAGGTTGGTGTCTGTTTGGGGTGTGCATATAAATAGTTCTTACTTATGGCTAAATCTTTGTACAAAGATGTTAATACTTTTAACCAATAGTTAGCTGCTGTATCTGGGCCTGGGATTTTCAAATTAGATTCTTTTCTTAACTTTTGTTTCAATCTCTCTGGCTGTTACTTCATCCCATTTTATATCCTGTACCATTAAACTTTTTATTCTTTCTTTTACTTCTTCTATCCATTTAGTATCTTTGTTTTGTTCAACAGAATCTTCATAGATAAAATGTTTTTATTTCTTCTTTTTTGGTGGTCTTTCAATTCCTTTTTCTTTGTTTCCCAATTCTTTATAAAACATTTTTGGGTTTGGGTCATCAATAAATTGCTTATTTTATACTTTTCCTTTATATGTATCTGTCTTCTATGTTTTTCTGCTTGTGCTGAGATTTTTAGATGTTATTTGTGATAGTGCATGATAGATCCTGGTCTGTTCTAATACTGCGTATTGCTTTTATCACGTCTGTCTTTCTTAGTGTTTTTGTTGATCTGTTCCCTCTTCTATACTCTTCTAGCAGTGACACTTCTTGTCTTAATTGTTTTATAGTTTTCTCTATTCAAAACTTCCATGATGGTATTCAATATCTCCCCTTCCTTTTCCTCACTACCCCGTATCCTTGTGGTAGAACTTTATCAGTTATTAATTTAGCAGAGTAATATATTCTGTTTACTCCTGTCATATCACATGGATCTCTATGGACAGTCCTAATTACTATGTTCATTTGTTTTATCAAACTTATGACTTTTTGGGTGTTTTATCAAACTTATGACTTTTTGGATTTTATTGACTTTCTGTAGTCTATTTTTTTCGTTAATCTTAATATGTCTATCTATCTCTATCAAATCAAGCCACTTTTCTCTTAGCTCATTTTCTTCTAAACTGAGGGCACATTTTTTTGTTTTCCATTTCCTGCTGGCATTCTATAGAAAGTTCTATAGCATCTTCCTGTGGCACATTCTCTTCAATTTCATCCTGTGTCATCTGTTGCTCCGTCATATGGGAACTCACTGGCCTATCTCTCTACAACATTGACTACATCAGAGTTTTCACAGTTTCCTGTTCCTTCCCTTGCTGTCTAGCTTTAAGTGAATATTTATACTGGTTTCCCAAGGAAGGCTTCAAAATATTTTTGTATGGCACCTAACCAATTGCTTCCCATTCCACTGGTTTCCCTTTAATTTGGATATCCATTGCTCTATCCTGTTGTGGTGCTTTCTGAATTAGATTTTCTACACTTAAATTTGCAGGAACTCCATAAACTCAGCTTCTGTTTCTTTAACTTCTCCATTACTGATCTCATTTTCTACTTTTCCTCTTTGTCTTCTTATTTTTAGTGTTATAAAGCTTTCTGTCTCCCATTAGCTTTCTCTGATGAATATACATGTAGGGATATGTGTATACAAACATGGTTACCCATTTCATATCTTCAAAATTTATGTAAAGACTTTTACATTTTGTCTCCAGTCAGAAGTGGTAAATGGATCATAGAACTCAAGTATGAAGAATGCAGGTTTAAACTGGTGGGTTTCTATTTATGTGTGTAAGAAATAATGTAGCAATTCTTGTTTTATTTTATTTATTTTTTCAAAAAACATATAAATAAATTAGCTCTCATTTACCAATTAACTTGTTTTTTTTCCATACCAACCCAATTCACTTCCCCAAATTTCATGTATTCTGTAGGGAATTGGTCATGTAACCTATTAGAAAATTAAATCTCACAAATGTGTCCTTTTAGGAATATACTATGCTTTCCAATCACAAAATTCAGTTGCAACTTTGAGTTGGAATTTTCATCCTAAATTGATTATTATACAATAACTTCAATACTTATTGTCGCTCACCTTGTATAGCTAGTTAAGATGACGAAGCTTGGGTGTTTGTTTATATACTTTATTACATACAAACACATCAGGATTGAGAGCAGCAATGTAAAATATAAACAAACTAACTAACTGACTGAGTACTACACCTTCATGCATGCTTACACCTCTGCACCTCACAACAAAATGGCAGTCTTGCTTGCACATGCTCAGTATTTATATACACATGCTAGCTCACTGGAAAGCTTCTTAAAGGTACATACACACTCTGATCTACATCCTCCCTCTTTACTGAGCTGTCTTGCAATGATAATAACATTTGAATAGGCATGCAAATTATACAGACAATAATGAATAAACAACATTCATGTCCTAGTTGTCGTGTATCTGGAATAAGGTATGGAAATGTGACCTGATCTTGTAATATAGCAGTTAGGCCTGGATTTAGCAACAGGGACAGTCATTGGTGAATGATCTGCTTTGGGACTGTTGGGGATATTCTCAGGAATAGGGATATTTGCTGGAATGTCCTCTGGAACTGAAACATTGAATAAGTCACTCTGAGAACTACAATCTTTATCACAGGCAAGATGCTGCAATACTGGCTCAGACACCAGTACTAAATGTTTCCAATTCCATCTAAATTCTATTCCTTGTGATTCCATGATGTATGATCTTGGCTCTGGACATAAACGTTTCATGACTCCAATCCAATTAAAACCTTTTGCTGTCTGCATCCTCACTATCTCCCCTTCTTGTAATGGATTGAGTGGTTTGCTGGTCTTATATATATAATACGGCTTCTGGGAAAAATGCTTTATCAGGAGTTGGGCTTTCACTGCTTTGTTGTTCTTAACACATGGAACCAACAAATTGCTACTGATTGATAGTGTGGCTCTGATTTGTCTCGACATGAGTCTCTGGACAGGTGAACCAAGATGATTATCGCAAGGAATGTTTCTGAGATTCAGGAGATTCAGAAAAACATCAATATTGTCTCTTTTCGGCATCTTTAACAGATGTTTTGCACTTTGAACTGCACGTTCTGCCAAACAATTTGACTGTGGGTACTCAGGACTACTTGTAACATGAATAAAGTCCCTCTCTTCAGCAAATCTCTTGAACTGCTGGCTTGTAGACTGTGCACCGTTGTCAGAAATAACTTTGTGAAGAGGCAGACTACCATGGACAGAAAAATGTCTCCTCAACTTAGTAATAACTGGATGAGATTAGGAAGTAGTTCTATCTCAAACAAATCTGAATAAGAGTCTACTAACACCAAATAATGTTGACCATTCCATTCAAAAATATCTGGTACTACTGTCAACCCAGGTAGTTCAGAAATCTGGTTTAGCTGAAGTGGTTCTTTCTGTTGATGCAATTTAATACTATTACAAACAGAACAAGATGAAAGTGCTCTCTCAATATCTCTTGACATAGAAGGCCAAAATACTAGCGCTCTCACCCTTCTTTTGGTAGAATCAGTTCATGGGTGGCCACAATGCAAGATATTAACATACTCTTGTTGCAGGGATTTTTGGGACAATCACACTTTTGGAACTTTCATGATGATACCATTGTTAGACAAAATCTCATCTCTGTAGGGAAAATATGCTTGCACTTCTTGACGTAAACAAGATTGCTTTGACCGCCATCCTCGACTGATAAAGTGGTTGAGCATCTGGATAATTGGATCTGAAGCTATATGAGTCCTAAGCTCATCAAGACATGTGGAAGAAAATGTTCTCATTTCCATGACTTCAAAATCAGGTTTCTCATTTTCATGCTGTTCAGTGGTATTTCTGGGTGATCTGAACAAAGCATCAGCTAAATAAAAAAGTTTGCCTTTTGCATAAAAAAGATTGAAATTTTACTTTTGCAATTTCAACAGCATGTGTTGCAATCTTGCAGGAGCTGTGTGCATAGGCTTTCTCAAAATAGTGACTAGAGGTTGGTGGTCAGTCTCAATTTGAATATGTAGGCCATAAATATAATCATGAAACTTTGAACATGCAAACACAATTGCCAAAAGTTCTTTCTCTGTCTGAGCATACTGCATCTTGGTTTGGGTTAGAGTTCTCGATACTGGTTTAACCCTTGAAGAATGACTGCACTAAGACCAAACTTAGAAGCATCACAAGAAAGAGTTACTGGTTTGTGAACATCATAGTATCTTAAAGGAGGTGGACTGGCAATTTTCTGTTTCAGGACATCAGACACTCTCTGATGTTGTTCTAACCAGGACCAAGTTGCATCCTTGCATGTTTGCTCTCTTAATGATGCTGAAAGTTGGCTCAAATTTGGAATGAACT
This sequence comes from Protopterus annectens, assembly GCF_019279795.1. Taxonomy (NCBI): domain Eukaryota; kingdom Metazoa; phylum Chordata; order Ceratodontiformes; family Protopteridae; genus Protopterus; species Protopterus annectens. The sequence continues at coordinate 543,772,544 of NC_056732.1, read as the reverse complement.
TGCCTAGATAGTTAACCATGCCAAGAAAAAGCTGTAGGGCTTGAACATTGTCTGGTATCTCATGGATTGCTGTTTGCTTGAAAGGATCTGGTCATAAGCCTGAACTGGTAAACAAATGACCAACATAAGTAACTTCAGATAGCCTGAACTAGCACTTCTGAGGATTCAGCTTAAGATTCACTTTGCGAGCTCATTCTACAACTTTCCAGATGTTTCTGCCATGTTCGACTTCACCATAGTCTCCTTCCAGAACATCATCTACTATAACACATTGATATCCAGAAAAAAAAAAGTTCCATTGCATGCTGAAAGACTTCACTGGCAGAATTTATCCCAAATGGCATTCATAAAAATCTGTACCTGCCAAAAAGTGAATTGAAAGTGGTTAGCAATGAAGATTTTTGGTCAAGCAAAATTTGCCAAAATGGACTTTTTGCATCTAAGACAGAAAAAAAATGGCATTTGGCATAAGAGCAGACTCTTCTTTGACTGCATGCATTGGATAAGGTTGATTAAGTGCTTTGCTCAAGTCTGTTCGATCAATACATATTCTAATGTCATCTGAGCATTTCTTATCAGCTACCACCATGGAGGATACTCTGAAGTTGGTTCTTCTTCTGGACAAATCACTCCTTGCTGCACCATTCTGTCTAGCTCAGCATTGACTCTTCCCTGCATAGCTACTGGAATTTTCTGTGCTGGCCTGTTAACTGGGCTGCCTTCAGGGTCTAACTTCATGGAGTATACAACTGGGAGTTTGTCTAGTTTGTCCTGAAAAAGATCAGCATAAGTAGAAAAAAATAGTCTGGGCAAAATTAGAACAGTTGTCTTCCAAGCTTATATGGTGGATTTCCTTATTAAATGAAAGCAGTCACATTTCCAAACTGTCTCTGAGGCCTAATAATGACTGCATGTCCCTTCTGACTATGTAAAATTGCAAGTTGTAGCTGTTCCCAGCAGAGTAACATGAAAGCACTACTGAGTCTTTGGTTTGAATTTCTTAACCATCATAAGCAACAAGCCTCATCCACTTAGCCAAATAAGCTTCCCACCAGCTCTTACTCTATCAAATGATTTTACTGACATAACATTACACTTTGAACCAGTATCAGCTTTGAGCTCTATGGGTCTCCCATTAATCCGAACAGTGCAACATACTTCATTCTTTGCCCACAAGTCTACTGCATTGACTGTTTCACCAAGCACTGACACACCATCAACATACAAAGTAGGGTCACAGTGTTCTAATTGATCAACTTGTCTCTTGGAATGTTCTCTTTTAATAAAAGAATGGACCTCTTTTGATTTACAAAATCTTTGAAAATGATTACACTTTTTACATTTGTGGCACTGCTAACCAAAAGCTAAGCACTTTTCTCTTTTAGACTCAGGATTTCCACCACAGTTATGACAGTTGGCAATGAGGCTACATGCTTTGAGATTGCTGACTCACCCTTGTGCTTCACTGAGCTTGTCCATGTTACAGAGCACACCCTGGAATTTGCTGGAAAGATTCTGGGTTTCACTGAAGTTGGGGCTGTGGTTACTCCACCCTTTGACCTGCTTTGGAAGGTGCTGGAAGCATGCATTTCTCATTTGTAAACATATTTGTGTGCTTTTCTGTGAGCTTGTATATTTGACAAATCTCTATGGCCTTACTCAAAGTTAAATCACTGTCTTGAAGCAAAATCTTTCTCGCTGCATCATCTTTAATACCACACACAAGCCTATCTCTTATCAACTCATCCCTTAAATCACCAAATTTGCACGTTTTAGCCTTATTCCTTATGTCAGTTATACATGCTGCAAAAGTTTCACCAGACTTTTGATCTCTTGTATAAAATATGTGCCTTTCTATTGTAATATTCATTTGGGGGTTACACATTTCTCTAAATTTATGTTTTAAGCACTCCAGGTCTTTCCTTGTTTCAGCTGGTACCACTATATGGCGGTTTCTCCCTCCCCTGCATGCACAGCAGGTGCATACACAAATGAATGTTCTCTTTCAATGATGTCTGAACCAGCTAAATTAAGCAGAATAAATGCCTTTGTATGTGAATCTTTGTCAGAAAATGCAGCCTGAATGAAACTATCATACTCTTGCTCATACACTATCCAGTTTTCTGCAATATTGTTATGAAATACAAGTGGAGCAGGTCTGCAAAATCCTTCTGCCGTGCCAACAATGTATCCTTTAACACGTTGCAAAGTATTGCCTTTTTAATTATGTATGAACATGCACACACACCAAGTACTTGTAATAACATTCAAATGCACAATAAACTCTTTGAAATATTGTACTTTGTGAAATATTCTTTGAATTGGCTGTATTTTATGAAATAACTGTACTGTAATACTGCACAAACTTACAAACACTTTGTACACCGCTTTAGTTAATGCGAAAAAGTAGCACATAGTAAAAATATATGGTGATTTTCCTTGTTTTATACATTTTATGCAATTTGGATATAATTTCTAATATTTTCATCAATCTGTCACTGTTTCAAACATTTTATTTAACTTGAAATTTGTTTTGAGTGCTTCATTTTATATTCTTTGAGTAAAAATAAATTTTAGTGAGTTTTAGTACCTGGAATTCATTTCTGACCCATTTGCCAGTTGTTTGAGCAGTAGGGATGATCCACTCTTGTATATTTCACCAACTTCAACTGAGTGACTCATGATCTTGAGTTTGGATCCCATTCTGACAACATGTCGCTTGTCTTGTGTAGCTAGTTAAGATGAAGAGGCTCGGGTGTTCATTTATATACATGTGCTCACTGTTTATATACACTTGCTAGCTCACTGGAAAACATCTTAAAGGTACATACACACTCTGATCTACACTTATAGTCAGAATAATTTATTTTAAAGTAGACAATTGATCTGTCCATTGTTTATGATGACAATGAGGCCCACTGAACTAAAAACTCAATTACAAGGGCACATGCACTTTAACTGTCCAGAATTTCGCAGAATATCCATATTTTTGCCACATATTTTTGGTCTGTTCCCCATAATTATTGAGGTTTGTAATAATTAAATAGTGTCAAACATTTGAATTTATGACCTCATATTTTTCAGGAAATACATCCAAATGCAAAATGTGTTATTCAAGCAACTTTGTAAGACTGACATATAGAATTTTCCCCTGATTTTGGGCCTTTGCACTCCTATTATTTTCAGCATGGTACAAAACAACTGCACTCAGATGCTGAGAGGTATACATTGGAAACAGATGATGAAACACTAAATAAAACCAGAGCTGCACAATGTTACAGCAGTTTCAAAGTGAGTTACATAACATAAACAAGAAAAAATAACCTAATATTAGAGCTGCACTTCTTGAATTCAGTAAATGTTACTATGACTGCTAAGATTTTAATTGCATAGTAAGTACATTTAGATAGAGCACACATTTATGCAGAATAGCATAGAAATTGTAGTTATCACGGGAAAGTATGTCACTTTCTGAGTTTAATTTACTGTTCTTCTGTTTTCCTTTACTTTTGTTTGTATTTCTCTTCTTAGGTGTTATAGTTAAAATATATAATGTTATATAGCTTTCTTATGATGTTCTTAATTATTTATTGGTACAGTAAGTATTTCAGGTTTAAATAGAGTCCATGAGATATCCTACAAAATGTTAGTTATATTTCTCCTTCTAAATTTAGCTTCTGACAGTATCAGTTAGACTTCAAATGTCTAAATTGTGCATTACTTCTCAGTAATGACTTTTCCTTCATTTGTATTATTTAACTGACAACACACCAATATTTCCAATGACCTTGCCTTGCACTGTATACTGCCTGTTATTTTGTGCTGCTGTGCTGTTTAGGTCATTGCTAAAAATGACCTTTGATGCTTGAAAACATAATACTTTGGCTTGTATGCAATATACCACATTTAATGTACAATAAATAATGCAGTCACTCTACTTCCCAACATGCAGTTCAGCCAATAATGTCACCATGAAGGTCAGAAACTGAAAAAACAGTTAGTGAAACTGCCACACCTCAGGAAGCCATTTTTTCACTGAGAATTTGAATAGTTCAAATATGTATTTTGTTGATCATATGGATTAGCAGTTTGCCTGCTCCTGGCATCTATCTGGCCAGTTTAGAGTATAAGAAATTATCCAAACAATAATGCCCAACAGCGTGGATGGGTATCAGTGAAATAATAGACTGACCAGGGGTTTTGTAAGGCTCGATATCTTGTGAGATCCAACACAGCAGAGGGTCTCTCCATCCCTGGAAGGACCATTATTTTCCCCTATAATGCCCACTTTGGAGGGATTTACTACACATAGAAAATGGGCTATCTTCTTAAATTAGTTTATATATGTGTTATCATTAGTATATGCATTTTTAAATATGTTCGATGTGAAATAGCTCCTCCACTTAAAGTTTCATAATTGCTGTATTACATGTAATTGTTTTGGATGACATATTTTGCATCCATCCATGTATACACACACACACACACACACACACACACACACACACACACACACACACACACACACACACACACAATGATATGTGCCTGGCAATTACAGTTATTTTCTTATTGTGTAAACCTCAGATGTCTCACTGTGGTGAAATGAATGATAAAATGCATACAGTGCAAAGCACTGCAGCCCCCTCAACACACACACGTACATAAAGACCTCTCAGCAGTGCCTGATTTTGCAGAACATCCCTGACTTTACCTCATATTTTTTCTGTATCCCTTAAAGAATGCATAGCTTTCTGACACATTTCTAATGACTACAGTCAGGCAGCAAATCCAGACACTGTAGTTTCATTCTTCTTATTGTTCAAGGAAAGCATTTTGATGCAAAACCTTGTTCAGTATAACTTTTTAACTGAATTATGGTATAAAAAACTGTTTCTGATTTGGTTCTTTGTACCCGTAGTATTATTAGTTTTGTCTGGAATTCAGCAGTGAATACCAACTTTTTCTCTTACACACACACACACACACACACACACACACACACACACACACAACACATACTTATAACTGTAGCTCTGCATTACTTTTGATTTAACTTTTCCTACACTCGCTAAACTTGGCAGTTTAGTGAGTGAAAGAAAAATATGCAAATAAAAACAAAAATAAAACAAATGACTTGCAGTAACAGTTATAATATTTTGCCATTTTACGATCTTTCTCACTAGGAAAGTAAGATGTTAAGTCCGGTTTCCCTTTGAAAGGTTGAAAATCAACCTGCCAAATGGCCCTTTGTGCAAACCGGAATGATGAAAACCGTCATTCCGAACTACACCGATGTTCGAAAATCAGCAAATTGAAAACCAGATTAGCTGATTTTTGAACTACAATCACAAATACAGATCGTAATGCCCCCCTTGTGGGGGGCTGCACCTCCTATACCCCCCACTTTATTATTCTAACTCCAAGATCGCACTACAGTGGGGGAAAGGGTCCACTTCCCGATCCTCACTATAGTGCACTTCGCACCCACAATGCCGAATCTCCAATGAGCGAATGTCAATGTGCATTCGCTCATTGCACATTCACTGCATTTCTATTTGGGTATCTGAAAACTTGAAAACATACTTCTGCACAATTATCTTTCGATAATGTACCTTTCAAGTTTTCAAAGGTAAACCATCAAGTTCTTGTAACTGCTGTTGCAGTTACTTTTAATGATCAAGTCAATTGTTTCTGCTTTTTGTTATTTACTTATTTTTCTTATGCTTACTAACCTGACGCAGACACCAAGTATAAACAAGATTGTGTCCATTTGTTTCTTCAATCTATGCTTCACAGCAGTTTAAAATGCTGCCAGGAAGCTATGGACTAGCGATCAGGATCTCTTCACACACTAATACCCTGATGAAGAACATCTGCACTCCTGTACAGTGTCTGGGAGATCTGCCCATTTACTAAAATATAATAAGAAATACTTAAAGTGATTCTAATTAATTTGTTATGTATATAATATTAAAATATAATGAAAAAAAGTACACTTTTCAGTTTTAGGGTATTGCTTTCCTTTAAGTTAGCTTGTTTATCATTTGAGATATTTATTTAAAGGAAGTCAACCACAAACCTAGGTGAATGCTAATGTACTTCTTTGAAGTATCTATCTCAGTTTTTCAGTGACAGGAAGAGATCAAGCTTAGTAGGTCAAAGTGATCCTAAGGGTTTTTTTTATATGAATACAAACTAGCATTATTGCTGCTTTATTTATATTTGGAACTCATAGTCAATCTCTCCTGACATTTTGTCTGTATAACTAACTATATCTTCATTGGAAGACAGCTAAAGAACACTGTTTTCAGCATCCTGAACAATCTTATTGTCTTCACAACTAGCGATATACATATATATATATATATATATATATATATATAGAGAGAGAGATGGATATGTATATACTTAGAAAGAGAGAGAGTAGTAAGAGGGCCTAGGACTCCCCCTTGAGGATATCTCTAAGTAGAGTAATGAGTAGAGCCTAGGACTCATCTCTGGAGATATCCCTATGTAGGGCAGGGCTGATGCTAGCATTTTGGAGGCCCCAGCAAGTTTCAAGTTGGGGGCCCTACCCAGGAGAATATAAAGTGTAACCACATTGCCATTACACTCCCTTTCCTGCCAAGCTCATCCAGCAGCATTTAACGATCACTATAGTGTTACTACATTCACACCATTAAGAATTGAAGTGCCAGGGCACACACATACAGGCATTTAGTACCAATGTTACATTATGACAAGACCCTATATCACAGCAAGATAGCCACTCACAGAGGTGCATGCACACACTAACTGAGTACTCGTCGGCTATTCAGGTTTTCACAAAATGTTTACATTTGACTCATTTTTGGTCTGTTCCTCAAAATTTGTAGTTTTCTGGATTTTTGTGGCAAATCAGTGAGGACTGAATTCACTAAATAATGATAGGTATTTCAGTTTCAGACTTCATATCCTTTAGAAATTGCATGGTAACATATGACATTTTATTCCGGCAACTTTTTTTTTAAGTTTACAAGAGCAATATTAAAAATGTGTCCCTATTTCTGGGGCTTTGTCCCCCCATTATCTCTGGTATTGTGCTAGTTTCATACACAGCATACTATACAAGCCAGGCTAAGCCACTACCTGAAAATGACTGCCATACAGCATTGTAAAAGATTACTGGAAAGGAGCTATGAGCACAGACCTAGAGTTTTACTGGGATCTTATGAATTTTTTTCCAGGCAAAGTCTTTATTGAGGATGCCATGTGATAAACCTTGTCTCACTTCATGCTCAGTTGAGAGCACAGCTAAGCCTGAAAGTCTCTACTGACCCATTGACGACCACAGGTATGTCTTTATGAGTTTCAGTTTAGAAAAGCTACATTCTGCAGTAGCCACTGTAACAGGTGTAGACAAATAAATGCATAGTGAAATGGCTATTTATGTAGATGCTTTACAAATGGTTGGAAATGAGGAAACTTAACAAAGTCAGTGGTGATGATTCATTATCAATCAATTGAGAAAGGCTTTTCTGTTTGTGTCCAAGGTCAGAGTCATCAATATCACAGTGGCCACTTATCCTGTCAGTCAGTTGTTCTTTCAGATCCTGGCAGTGTTGGGGCAATGTGTCTTCGACAAATATCACTCAAGGCTTTAATATTTGATATAAATCCAAAGGCCTTATCAAACTCTAAAAGCTGATCTAACTGGTCAGTAAATGACTGGATTTTTGTGTCCAGCAGCACATTCAAGAACTCTACACATAGTTTTACCATTAAATCCTGTACAGTTTCATCTTCTCCATCATAATCAAAGAAACACTTTGCTTTCCTCTGCCTCTTTTCCTGAAATATGGTGCCAACATTCAGTTCTTCTGCTATCTTGGAGGCTTCGCCCACAGCACATTGAAATTCTGTCTCGCTGCAATTCTTCAGCAAGTCCCAAGTAGACACCAGCACTTTGACACATGTACAAATATCAACCAATGGACTCTGCAGAACTTTGCTTGCACAGTTTTCCTCTGTCAGCACATCACACCAAACCAGTAAACATACAATGAATTGATATGACATAAGTTCTGAGCACAGTCCCCTTGTTTGTTATGTTGCAGCATCACTTGTACATAAAGCTTCACCTATGTCCTGTAATGCTTCCATGACTCCTTTCAACTGTAAACGTACTGTCTTGACAGAGTCTATCCTGCATTCCCAACAAGTTGCAGACAGTGGCTTCACAGTGACGTTTATGTGTCATTTTAAGATCTGCCATTGGCTCATTGATGCTGAACAGAGTACATAAATGTTTTGCAGACATCCAAAGAAAGACATTGCCTGCAGTGATGAATGTTCTCCATCACTAGCTATAAGATTTAAATGATGGCAGGCACATGGCACATAAAAAGCCCTCAAATTCATCTGTTTTATCCAGGTCTGCACTCCAGCTCATTCTCTTTCATGTTGCTGCCATTGTCATAGCCTTGTCCATGACAGTCATTAATGTCTAGTTGATGATTTTGCAGAGTCTGAATAAGTGCTTCTGTAAGTCCTTCTCTGGTTGTATTATTCACAGGTACAAATCCTAGAAAGTGATCCTCAGCTGTGGCTGCAGTCCTTGAAATATCCACATACCTAACTACTACAGTAATTTGCTCTTGATTGCTGATGTCTGGAATGCAAACAAGAATCACAGAAAAGTACCTAGCATCCTTCACCTTCCCTATAATGGCTCTTAAAGTAGCATTTGTAATCAGCTGGATAATTTCATTCTGTATATCCTCCCCAAGATAATGATCCATTGCTTCTTTATTCCTAATACAATGCAAATGTTCAGCCATGACAGAATCAAACTGTGACAAAAATTGCACTTGGCCTAAGAAATTGCCACTGCCATATGTGTCCAGGACATCACTTGTACAAAGGAAGGCCATGTTCCATTCTTCCAAGTATTGGACACTAGCAGTAATGCATTCTAACATACCATGCCAGTGAGTTATCTCTTTTTCAACCACTGTTTGTCTCCTATCATCCATTGTCTGCCTGCTCTTCACTATATTGTCCATTTCCTTCCACTTTGGTATGCATGTTGCATGCTGTGTGCTCTGGTGCTCAGTCATAGCTGTGTAAAGCTTTGGACATCTCTCTGCATGCTCTTTAACCAGCCGACATGAGAAGATAGTTAAAATGTCCAAATAATTTTCAAGCAAAGCAAAGCAATGTATCTTTTGAGGCTGAATATGTCAACCAAGTGCGTTTTGCTCTCTCCCCCTTTGGCAGCATATGGAAATAGTTCTCCATTGTAAATCATCTTTTCTGTTCATTGACTGGGAACTGTGGCAACACCACCTGCACATATCCATGCTGAATGGCACTTACCCTAAATTCATCTCTTATTAAGTCGGCGAAGTTTCTAGATCCTCAAAAGATACACCTGACACTCCCTGCAAGTCACAGGCCACATCAGTCACTACAGAAGTATGGGCTCCCTATGTATCAAACTCTGGTGATCGTGGCAGCATTTTTAAAGTTGAATCCATATTTGTTGACATACTTTCTCCATGGTAATGGCTGTAGGTTCACAGGAGGTAGCCTGTGGTGGTGCCACAACAGAGTGGGCACATTCTGTCATAAGGATACTGGGCTCACAGTGGGTAGGCTGCAATGGAGAACCACTGTGTTGCCCTGAAACACAGTGGTTCTGCATTGCAGAACCACTGTGTTGCCCTGAAATTGGACTTTTTGCTGAATCTCCCTTCTTTGATGGCCCACAGAAGCATTTATTAATGGAACCCTGTCTCTTCACATCTTCATTCTGCTGCTGTTAAAGCTTTCTTATTGCTGCTCCTGACAAATATGTGCTCTCCATTTCTAACCGGGAATGGAAGTAAAGCAGAATTACTACACATGCAGACATCAGGTCCTTTTGTCATAAGGTTAGTAAAACCTATTATACTTCAGGTACATATTAAATCACTTTCTTTGACCTACCCAGGACTGCATAATGTCAACTGAAAGTTTGACTAAGGCTAGCATTCCAAACACATTCTGAGGATGGTATTTTCCAGATTGCACAAACTCCTATGACAACATTGGACTCTTACCCATCAGATTTACTTAAATGGACCCACTGAGGCACACCCTCAACTTTGAGGGGCCCATTGTGACAATATGTGAAATACAAACTCCAAGCTAGCCAACCAGTATAAGCAATGTGTCTTAACTTTAAGGACAAGCTTCAAACCTACAACCTTTCCCTTAACACGCTACCTGTAATAATTGCCTCCTCTGCTTACAAAATACAATCACTACCTATAAGTCACTATTGTGCATTACTCTCCAAGCATCCTCTGCCATATTGCACTACTGCTCCTAGAAAAAGTTATAATGAAAAGAAATAACCTCAAACATATGGTCTATAACCATGTAACACTACATATTGATATGAAAGATGGATTTTACAAAATGTAAATTCTTATGTCAACTGACTTTTATATCTCAATGGGACACATGATAACAGAAGTGTTAAGACCTGACCACTACAAAAAATGTATTTGGGTTAAACAGAAAAATTGAAGCTGCCACATCAAGTCAACTAAGAGGTACACAATCCATAGTGCAATGCACAGTCAACAAGAAGTGACCAGTTAATTCCACCTTGCACTGTAGGGAGAATTGAAGAAAAATGAGGACCAGCATGCAAAAGAACTGCAGCACTGGCATATAAACCAGAAAAATGGATTAGGTTCTAACAAAGTCATGTCAGTATGTCTGCAGGCACAAAAGAATGAGCAACCTAAAACTGAATGCTGTTCATAAAGACAAGCTATACAATAGGCACAACTGAAATGTATTACAGAATTTTTATTGACATTTGTTACTATTGTACCGCAGGCCAGAAAACTGCTGAGTAACAGTGACCTGTAGGCAAAAATAACTGTAATGCAGGCAATAGGCACAACTGAAGTGCATTACAAAATTCATAGTATCATAGGATCATAAGAAATTACTAGGCTATTGGCCCTGAAGCCCTTACAAGCCTAGCCAAGAATGTAGCCCATGTTCCAACAAGTCAGCACCCTATGCCACTGTCCAGTAGGGACATGGGTGGAATCCCAGGGGTGTATTTTAGGTTCCCCATCCAGTAATCCAGGTTGCACTTAAAAAGGTTTACTGAGGTACTCTGCTTTGTGTGGAGAGGGAGTCTATTCCACAAAAGGGGGAATCTCTAGGACACAAATCTGCCCAGCCAACAAGTCCTATTATTGTCACAGACCAGGTTGAGGTGGTGCGTGCGGATTACTCGAGTGGAGCTTGACTTGCGGATATGCAGCACTCCCATCAGGGCAGGGTCTGAGATTGCTTTGTATGCCAGACAGAGGTCACCTCTGAGGAGTCTGTAGGAGACTGAGTAGAGGGACAGGTCTTTTAGCCTATGTGCATAGGGTAGATTTTTGAGGCCCCAGTTTCTCCTGGTGAGGAACCTCTGTGGTCTCTTAAGCTGCTACACGTGGTTTGTGAGGTACATATCAAAAGAGGCATTGTACTCAATAATGAGAATAATAATAATGAGATCCTCTTGGAGGATGTCCACGTCACTAGGGGAACTGATGACAGGACCCAGCTTGCACTTATCTGCAAACTTGGCCAGCCATAGCCCACTAGATTTCGCCTACACCTCCAAGAAGTATATCCTAAACAGCAGAGCCCCCAAGACCGATCCCTGGAGTACACAGCTTGTTACGCGTCTACTACTTGAGGTGGCTTCCCCTATTTTGACTAGGTGGGTTCTATCAGTTGACTTCCATTGACATCAGTTACTGTTTTACTGCAGGCACAAAGACTGAAGAATGACTGGCCAGTAGGCAAAAAACTTAATGAGAAAGGCCCAAATCACAGAGTTTTAAGTCAAATATCAAACACTGGATGTGAACCTCAGCTTCTTCTGCAGAATTCATTCCCTACCCCCCCCCCCATCAAACATGTGAAGTGGCCTAAAAAGACTTGAAATATTGCTATTACAAGCTCTCTGGAACAGCTGATTAAAGTCTGAAAGAGCAAATGGTTAGGAGGAAAGTCACATGTTTTAAGGGGAACACATCAAGCTATGAGGCAAGAAAAAAGTTATGGAGCAAAAAACAAGACATTCCCAAAAACTATTCCCACTTTAATCACAAACCAGCCAAAATTCAGGAAAGCAGTGTCACAATGACAGGCACTTCATAATATGTACACCATTTTCATACATCTATCCACTACCTCACAAGTTCTTGGAACACAATTCTGAACAAAATTATTGGTGGAACAAAGGAGTAAAATCATGGTCTTGCTAGAAACCATCATGCATGAGTGACATAAAAGAAGTGCCAGTCAAACGTGGAGACAGACACTCTCACACCCTTCCTGCCTCTTAGCACAAGAACTCTGGACAAATGCATAAAGCCAGGGAATGTATCATACATTACATGAAGGATATGAAGTCCATTTTTCTAGTAGCTTCAGCCCTCAACATTTTGCTTCATAATCATTTTGTGAGTGAGGAACAGATTAAAAATATCAAGCAAACATTCTGCAACATTGTCCCAGCCCCTACCCACCCGACTTCTCATCACAATAATTCTAGTTGACAATGCCAAAAATAATTGGGAACAAATGCGTAACATCAAGGATAGTTTAAAACATTGCTATGATAAAGTTAGAAAGATAGCAGGGTTGGCATTAGCATGCATTAATACAGCACATTCTGCATATTTCTTACAGCCCCCTCCATTTCTCAGAAAAATAATTCTAGATGAAGTAAACAAACTAGAAAATGAGACAAAGGTGTAACATTAGGGATTTAAAACAATGTAGTTATGAACTAAAAGATGGTAGAATAAATTTAGCAGGAGCATGCATTGCATGAAGCCATATTTTGATGAGAAACAGACTAAACCACCAGACAAACATCTAAATATTGCGTAACATTGTAGCATTCTAGCAGCCTCACCGCTCTCCTAACCTCTCCAGTTAATTCCAAAGCCAAAAATAACTGTAGAACAAAGGCATAGCATGACAAAGCCAAAAATAACTGCAGAATAAAAGCAGAACATAAGGGATAGTTTTAATCATTGCTATAACAAATATGCATGAAACAAGAACACCACAAAACAAAGGCATTACATTAGAGATTTAAAATACTGGGCTTATGAATCAATAACAATCATAGAATAAGCTTTCACATCTTGACATTGTGTAACATTCTCACAGGCCCTACCAACCTTCTAACCTCTGAGCATAATTATAAACACAGTCAAAAATAACTGTAGATAAAAGGTGTAACATCAGGGATAGTTGAAAGCATTGCTATGATAAACTTATGAAGAGATTAGAACAGGGTTTGCATTAGCATTCATTAAAATATCAGTACATTCTGCAGAATTCTCAAAGCTCCAACCCTCCAATGTCTTAGCGCAATTCTGGATAAGGTAAAAACAAAGTAAACACAAGACAAGGGCATAACATTAGGGATTATAAACAATGTACTTTTGAACTAATAAAGATGGTAGAACAGATTCTGTAGTATGCATTGCATGAACCCACATTTTTGATGAGGAACAGAGCATCTAATTGTGCAACATTTCCACAGCCCCTACCCGTCTACTAACCTCTCAGATTAACAATTCCAGACAAAGCCAAAATTAACTGCAGAACAAAGGTGCAACATCAGGGATAGTTTAAAACATTTGTATGATAAACATAAATAAAATATTAGCTTTTGCATTAGCATGCATTAAGACATCATTCTGCAAGATTCTCACAGATCCCCCGCCCCCCCATGTCTTAGCACCATAATTCTGGATGAAGTGAAAACAAAGTTAAAAACAAGACAAAGGCATAAAATTAACAATGTCCTTATATACTGCGTGACCCCACATTTAATAAAAAACAAAAAAATGCCAGGCAAACATTTGAACACTGTGCAACATCCTCATACCCCCTAACCATGCTCTCAGCCTCTCAACACTAACTACAGACAAAGCAAACAATTATCATAGAACAAAGTCGTAGCATCAGGGATAGTTATAAACATTGCCAGTATACACAATACTAGCATAACAGGGTTTGCATTACTATATATTAAAACATCTATACGTTCTGCAACATTGTCACAGCCTCTAACCTCCTCCCAACATTAGGGATTTTAAACAAGGTACTTATGAACTAATAAAGATGGTAGAGTAGATTTTGCAGTAGCATGCATTACGTGAACCCACATTTTTGATGAGGAACAGACCAAACATACTGGCAAACATCTAATTGTGCAACATTCTCACAGCCCCAACCCGTCTACTAACCTCTCAGCTTAACAATTCCAGGCAAAGCCAAAAATAACTGCAGAACAAAGGTGCAACATCAGGGATAGTTTAAAACATTCCTATGATAAACATAGATAAAATAACAGTTTTTGCATTAGCATGCATTAAGACATCAATACATTCTGCAGAATTCTCACAGACCCCACCCCCCCGCCTCCATGTCTTAGCACCATAATTCTGGATGAAGTGAAAACAAAGTTAAAAACAAGACAAAGGCATAAAATTAACAATGTCCTTATATACTGCATGACCCCACATTTAATAAAAAACAAACAAAAGAATGCCAGGCAAACATTTGAACACTGTGCAACATTCTCATAACCCCTAACCATTCTCCCAACCTCTCAACACTAACTACAGACAAAGCAAAAAATTATCGTAGAACAAAGTCGTAGTATCAGGGATAGTTATAAACATTGCCAGTATACACAATACTAGCATAACAGGGTTTGTATTAGTATATATTAAAACATCTATACGTTCTGCAACATTATCACAGCTTCTAACCTCCTCCCAACATTAGGGATTTTAAACAAAGTACTTATGAACTAATAAAGATAGTAGAGTAGATTTTGCAGTAGCATGCATTACGTGAACCCACATTTTTGATGAGGAACAGACCAAACATACTGGCAAACATCTAATTGTGTAACATTCTCACAGCCCCAACCCGTCTACTAACCTCTCAGCTTAACAATTCCAGACAAAGCCAAAAATAACTGGAGAACAAAGGTGCAACATCAGAGATAGTTTACAACATTGCTATGATAAACTTAGCAAAACAGTATCTGCATTAGCATGTATTAAGTCATAAGTACATTCTGCAGAATTCTTACAGACCACCCACCCCCCGATGTCTCAGCACAATAATTCTGGATGAAGTGAAAACAAAATGAAAACAAGATGAAAGTGTAACATTAACAATGTTCTTAGTGACCTCACATTTAATAAAAAAACAAACCAAAAAAATCCAGGCAAAAATTTGAATACTATGCAACATTCTCACAGCCCCAAACCATGTTCCCAAACTTTCGACACAATAACTACAGACAAAGCAAAAAATTATCATAGAACAAAGTCATAGCATCAGAAATAGTTATAAACATTGTCAGTATACGCAGAACAATACTTGCATAACAGGGTTTTCATTGTAATACACTAAAACAACATCTGTACATTCTGCACCATTTTCATAGCCACTATCCTCCCACTACCAGTCTTTCAGCACAATTGTACACAAAACAAAAGTAAATTAATGAATGTTCTTGTTCAAGAATGACTAAAAAGACTATATCAAATCTGCACATTAACTATTACAGATAAGCCTCCCTTCCTCAATCTCTTAGCAGAAGTCTGTACAAAAGTAAAATAAAACTGTTACAACCACAGCACATCACCCTCCCCATTCTCTTAGCACAAGAACTCTGCAAAAAAAGTAATACAATCATCTCCCTAGGTTTCCTCACACCCCCCACCAAAAAAAACAAAGTTAAAGATAAACCCAAAAACTTACCTTTTATGCAGATGATAGAAGGCTGCAACTAATCCTCTGCTACCTCTTTGTGATTGTAGACTGATCTGTTGCTTGCTTCCCCTCCATATAGACCAGATCAGTTCAGCCTTTTTAAATTGCCCTTAAAAGGACAGTTTTTCAGATCTTTTAGAAACTGCCCTTACAAGAGCAGCCAGTTGAAAATACCTTAAAATGCCCCATGATTGCTCCTGGAAAGCTTGAATCTACCGTCTGTCTTCTGCTATCAAGCCTGTAATCCAGACCCTTGATCTGGTACCGATAAAAAGTAAAAAAACTCCACTCTTGAAAAACAAGAAGGAAGTAATACTTGCTACACCCATGTGCCTTTCTAAAGGTAGTTGACACAGGAAGTGCTTTAGAAGGACAAATCAGGTCTTTGCTTCATCACTTCAGTGTAGAAAAAAAAAAAGACAACTTTCGTCCCTGGCTACTCCAGCCAATCATGTCTCAGCTTGAAGTGGACCTGATTGAGTGCAGCTTTCTGGCGAGTTAAAAAAATAAATAAATGGAAAAAGTTTGCAATTGTACAGTGATGACACACAGCCATGCGGACATCTATGAGGCGCCAAGCAATGACCAGAGGAAATGGAGAAACCTACTGTTGCTGCATGGGGGCTCTATTTGCAGGGATATAATCGGGGGGTCCCACAGCCATAGATTTGGCAGGTGCCTAACATCGGCTATGATGTACAGCAATGAGGTGGGCCTAGGATTCACCCCAAGGACATCTCTATCTAGAGCAATGAGTAGGGCCTAGGATTCCCCCCTCCCACAAGGATCTCTATATGTAGAGCAATGAGTAGGGTGTAGGATTCCCCCCTCCCACAAGGATCTCTCTATGTAGAGCAATGAGTAGGGTCTAGGACTCATCCCTGAGGAACACTTTCTAAAGAATAATGAAAAAGGCTCAAGAGTTACCCTTGAGAAACTCTGTATGTAGTCCAGTAAGTAGGACTTTCGACTCACCCTTGAGAAGCTCTTAATATAAAACAATGAACAGGGCTTGGGACTCACTCCTGAGGATCCTTCTAAATAGACCAACAAGCACTGTCTAGGTGTCATCCCAAAAAGTCCCTTTATGTAGTGCAATGAGCAGGGTCTAAGACTCACTCATTGAGGAAGTGTTTTTAGGATCAACACAAGGCAAAGATGACATTCCACTCTCCATATTCTGAAGAATAAATGAATGTTCATCTGATCCTTACAGGTCCATACGGTATTTGGGACATTATGGAGGTGAGAATGTTACTAATGTACTTCCAACTCAAATCAGAAAAGTCAGGGAAATGTGGATCTGTGTACTTTCACTTATCCTTATTCCTCATCACATTGTGGTTGGCGTAACTGATGGCAAAGTACAATCACCTAGCCGTGCCCAGTGCACGTAAAAATACATTAATTGTTTTGAAATTAAATGAACCATTACTTCTGTAAGTGGAAACAGATTTAGTAAAGCTTAAATCATCACTGTAAATTATCTTGATTATGGCATCTTATAATAAAAAACAATCCTTCTGACATGGATATAATAATGACTAATTTTGTGGGTAGGAGAGGTGATGGCATTGTCTCAAGGCCCTTTAGGCAGTCTGTCTACCAAAGCTATATCCAAGAGTTTAACCCCATGGACTAAGCTGAAGATTTCCCTGTCTTTGACAGGCTTGCTCATAAGTTGGTGAAGAAGGCTATGAGCTGATGACAATTCCACTCACCAGTAATCAGACAGGGTAAATAAGTGAGTGCTGTTTAACTTCAAAAGGCTGGTAGTATCTGCTCTTTTGTAACTCAGTAAAGAAGTAAAAAATGCCCTCAACACATTTTCGGCATCAGCCTTTTCCATTGGTTGCAACTGATTTGAACTAACTACGTGAGTTGCAGAACTTAAGGTAGACAAGATTCAGCCAAGCAGACTTGAACAATACCACAGACAGTTCAAAACTGTATACATATATCTATCTACCAATACAGAAAACAGGAAATCAACAAACATTTCAATACCTCACATATCATTGAAGTTACTGTACCCTCAGGGATATTAATGCCACTACCTGACTTCACTCTTATGTTTTGTTCTTTATCACCAGGGAAATGGGCATTTATCATTAATATTCCTCATAATTTCATATTATCATGGAATCTCTACCATTCCACATTTAAATGTAAGTGCCTTCAGTGTGTTAACCCATACAACATAATTTATTCACACTACCTATAGTTCAGACACATTTCTGAATATGATCTCATCATAATTAAAAAATATGAATAATCCTTTGTGTATTTCCCAAAAGATTACTATTTTCCATTCTATCCAGAAACATTTATCAAAACATAGCAAACCAGACACTCAGAAATCCAGTAGTACGTCATGCTTTAGATTTTTTATCTTTGTGAATACTGACCAGAATTAAGTATATGTCCGTATCACTTTTCAGACTCTTAGCCATCCAGCTAATAGCTGGCAAAAAACTGAAGGAGATAGCACTGAAATAAAGGCTTCCCTACTGCTGGCCAAATATAAAGATAAAAAAGGTTTGTCTGAGTTTTCAAGCAGATTGGTCTTGACAAGATGTAGTGGAACCTAAATGAAGTCATCCAAATGGCATACATTGTATTTGTACCAGTTTACTATCAAAATCTTGAAATTAAAAAAAAAAAAATGTGCATTATATCAAATGCCATGGTTGACTTCCTGCATATTAAGTAGGCGAAAATGTTGAATCTGATGATTGACTTCAGCAGATTTGACATTTTCTCTGAATATCAAATGTACTGTCCCTATAGGAAGTAAGGTAAGTCTCAATCTTGTACTGCATTCCACCTTTTTGTGCCCCCCCACACCCACGCTAACTATATATTCCAACTCTGACATCACACTAAAGTAAGGAAAAGGATGAATTTCCAAATCCGCACTCTACTGCCATCTCTATTCATTACATCAAGCTCATATCAGCGAATGCATACTTGCATTCATTGATATGAACTATCACTCAAGTAACGTTTGACAACATGGTAATCGGCCATCTGCTGTTTGACATTCCTGTGTTCACCGAACCCATGTTCAACATTTTGATAGTAAACCATTTGTACCCCGGAAACAGTAGGGCAAATGTAGTTTTCAATGGCAAATTTAACAATGTTTCCTACATTTTTCTGTCTCTGATAAGTCCTTGAGTTTAAAATTGAAAATTGCAGCCAAAATTCTTCCAATCAAAAATGACACAATTATTTCTAGCTAGCCAGCTCCACTATTCTCAAAAGCATACTGTATATTATGGGGTAGGTATGGAACCATCTGTTTAAAAGAACAAGCAACAATGGAAGGAATTTCAGGATAACCTTTTTTAACAAATCACCAAACAAAAAATAATAAAATAAGATGGCTGACAATTCCAGAAAAAAAAAAACCCTAAAACCAAAGAAAGTACTAATGTCACAGGATCAAAAGACTTCAAATGAGGGCTTTGTTCATAATTAGCAAACTTCATCAGAGCAAATCATCCCTAAAAATACAGTGCTTAAATAACTTAATACAATTAACCATGTGACTGTTACCTCCTTAAATCTTTGGCTTTCCTTTTAAAATGGGTTCATTTAAACCAGGCCATACATCTGCAATAACATTGAATCTGATAGACAAAATCCCTATATAAAAGAATATTTTCCAAATTGCTGTCCCTAAAATCCCTTAATGCCATCTCCAAAATAAAAAAAATTGTAATTTTTTTTCAAAACCACTACATACAAGTGAATGTTTGAATAAAGTATTATTTTTATCATGTGTTCTAATGGAATTATAGTGCCCATAAATTCTTTTATTCAGTTTACATTCAGTTTTCCCAATACAGCATGCTCAGCATGCCAAACAAAAGGCAACATAAATAACTCCAGTAGTATTACAAGAAAATCAACCAGCACACATTATTACTTCTGGGAAATGATGAATAACCATATTTGGTCCTTCTAGACTATTGTGACAATTCCCACATAAGCCACATTCACTCTTGTATATCCCTGACTTTTTCATGCCAGTGGCTATTAATATTGGATACCTGCTGCAGATATAGATATGGCCTAGCACAAGACTTACTCCCTCTCCCCAGATTTTTAAGGCCACTAAGATCTCAGATGACACTGCTAGGAAATGGCAAGGTGTGTCAGAATGGGTTTGTTCTGAGAAAGGGGGCCAGTGCCCTGGAAAGTTTTGCAGTTCTGGTGATGTCAGGTGAACAGCCTCTGGCATGAAAAACTCAGGAGTACATGAATAAATGCAGCTCATATAATCAATGTTGCTATATTCTAAAAAGGTCAAATCTGGTTATTTATCATTTCTAAGAGTAATTCCTTGTGGTGGTAAATTTTTTGTATTACTGCCAATCTTGTTTATTTTGCTTTCATTTCACTTTTGGGAGGGTGGCCTAATGGTTAAGGTGTTTGCCTTACAAACACAAGGTGCAGGGTTTGTGTCTAACAAGGGATAATTGCCTAGGCTTACAAGGGCAGTTAGCCTAGTACTAACCTATGTCCAACATTCTATATTGGGAACTGAACATAAATTGAATAAAAGAATTTATGAGCAGTATAATTCCATTAGAACACATGATAACAATGTTTTATTCAGAGATTCATTTGAATGCAGTTGTTTGAAAAAGTTACATTTTTCATTTTGCAGAAGCTATTTAGACATTTTAGGGGTGGTGGTTTGGAAAATATCCTTTTATATAGGTTCATAGGTAGATACTAGGCTATCTGCCTGAGGGCATTTATAAGCCTAGCCAGAGTGCGTCGGCATTCACCACCCCATTGATTAATTTACTGATCCTCTGTCAAGCAGAGCCAATGAAGTGATCCCAGGGGTGTATTTTCTGTTACCCATCCACTCTCAAAGTTTGTCTTGAAGAGTGTTAGTGAGGGACTCTGCCTGATGTAATTTGGAATTTTGTTCCAAAGCATGGGGAGTCTCTGTGACAGGAATCTATCCCTTCAGCATGTTCTATTTATTGCTGTGGCAAGGTTTAGCTCACTAGAGTGCGTGGCTTGCAGTGACTTGGATTTCTTTAGGTGGAGCATGTCCATCAATTCTGAGTTGGACATGGCTTTGTAAGTCAGGCAGAGATCACCTCTGAGTAAGCGATATGCTACTGAGTACAGCTGGAGTTTTTTCAGTCGGGCTGCATAGGACATATGTTTGAGACTAGTAATCCTCTTGGTGAGGTACTTTTGTGGTCTTACCAGCTGTTGGAAGTGTCTTGTGAGGTACATCCCAAATGGGGCATTATACTCTATGATGGGTCTAATGAGTGACGAGTAGAGGGGCACTATAACCTCTTTATTTCTAGATGCAAACCCTTTAGTAATTAGATGGGCCACATAGAAGGATTTCCTAACTACTTTGGCAATATGATTGTCAAAAAGAGAGATTACTATCTATCTGGGTCCCCACATCTCTTATTACCTCTTCTGTATTAAGGGGGCTGCCACCTATGTGGTAATTTGTGGGTGTTTTGTTTTTCCCAAATGGGATGACTATGCAGTTTTTTGCATTTAGCTTGAGGCCATGACTTTGACACCAGGTGTCTGTCTCAGTAAGGCCCTTTTGGAGGGTGTCCGTGTCAGACGGAGAGTCAATTATGGCTCCCAGTTTGCAGTCATCGGCAAACTTGGTTAGCCATAGTCCTCCTGTGTTTGCCTGTACTTCTGAAAAGTATATGCCAAACAGTAGGGGTCCCAGGACCGAGCTTGTGGGACACCACTTGTGACTGGTTTAGAGTCAGACCTGGTGCCCTCTATTCTTACTGTGTGACTTCTGCCTGTAAGCCAGTTGACAACCCATCTCGTGACATAGGGGTTTATGTTCAGGCTGGTGAGTTTTTCTATAATACCTGAATGGGGAATGGTGTCAAAAGCCTTGGCGAGGTCAAGGTAGGCTGTGTGAACCACCTTTCCCTCATCCATGACTGTCTTGAAGAAGTCAACCAGGTTTAGTAGGCATGATCTGCCCTTAACAAAGTTGAACTGGGTCTGGTCAAGTGTTTAGAGGTCCCCAGTGTCTTTGTTAATGAGTTTCATGATGATGTGATCCATAGACTTGCAGACTAGGCTAGTCAGGCTTATGGGGCGATAGTTACCAGGGTCAGTTGTAGCCCCTCCTTTGTGTGGAGGAATACCCGTTGCTGTGTGCCATTCTATGGGCATGTAGCCTGTAGAGAGGCTGAGGTTGAACAGCATGTTTAGGTAGGGGGTTAGTTCATTCTGTAGTTCATGAAAGACGCAGCCTGGGACACCATCTGGTCCCACTGATGCTGTGTTTTTGTCTTTTGAAAGGACTGTTTTCACCTGTGCGTCTGTGATTTTTGGGACACTACACTTTTCCGGAATTGTTGTGGGCCCTTTTGGAGTTGAGAGGGGGGTGAAGTTTACACTGAATCTATCTGCCAGGATGTTGGCAATATCAGTAGGTTCAGTATATTTTGTGCTATTTTGCACTAGTTGAGTGCATATCTGTGAGTTGCCACTTAGATTCTTAACATAGCTAAAGAAGGCTTTGTGGTTATCTTTTGAATCCTTGGCTATTTTTCTTTTGAAGTTAGCCTTGGATGATTTCATGAGGGACCTCAGTTTCTTACTGATACTGATCAGGGATGTCTTTCCTTCTTGGGATTTGCTTTTTTTCTGAACTAGTTTTCTCCTTCTATTGTACAGCCTGTTTATTGCAGGGGTTCACAAAACTGGTTTCCTTCTCTTAGAGGAGTGAGTCTTGGTTTTGCTAGGGATGGCACGATCCATGCATCCTTGTAGGTGCTCATAGAGTGCATTTGTAAAGGTTTCTGCATCTTTGGCAGTGTTATCCTTTAGCGTGGGGGCTGTGAAACTTACCATCTCTGTCTTAAGTAAAGTGAAGTTTGCTTTAGAAAAGTTTTTTTACTGTGGTTTCCTTAGTTGGGGGTGATGGTGGGGCGTGGACATCCAGAGTGATTAATTTATGGTCTGATCTAACCAGTGACGGGTTGTCGCCCATGTTGGTGATGACCAGATCCAATATGTTTTCACCTCTGGTAGGGGGAGTTTACCAGCTAATCCAGGGTGTTTGAGTTGATGAATTCCAGGAAGCGCTGGGCCTGGGAATTTGTACTCCAGTAGTTTTCCCAGTGAATGGTAGGGTAATTGAAATCACAATATTTTCTGGAAGATTCAATATTATGCTAATGTATGGACTGCTTTAAATGAACACTTGTCGATCAAATTCATTTTAAAAATGAAAGCCAATGATTTAAGGAGGTAATAGTCATGTTGTTCATTGTATTAAATTATTTAAGCACTGTATCTTAAGGATATTGTATTCTGATGAAGTTTGTTAATTGTGAACAAAAGCACTCAATTAATTTCTTTTTATCATGTGGCATTGGTTCTTTACTTGGTTTCTGCTTTTAATAAACTATTGCCACAAATTATCTAGACCACTGATGAAGCCCAGAACCCCTTGTTAATATGCTCATACATATTTACTTGGCTATTGATCCATAATGATCATTATAAGCCTAGCCATACATTCTCATGAAGTATTTAGCCCTTAAGTATGAATATCCCAGAGAGATGAGCAGGACATTAGGGCATTTATATTTTGCCCCATCCATGAGGGGCAGTGGTGCTAAATCAGGGATGACTCTGTACTTACCTGTGCATGCATTCATCCAGATTATGTGTGAACAGAGTAAGAGAGGTTTATGTGGAGGAAGATAATTCAAAACAAATGGTATTCTCTGTGATACATATCCACCTACACTAACATGTTCTATTTTTGTTGAAAAAGATATTTAGATTTCCTGAGTGGGTGCCTATGCTCCCATTGGACTTATGAATGTGCAGTAAGCCTGACAAGATATGGTCTGTTGAGTCATACATGTTATAAGATGGTCAGGCTGTCTGAATGGATATCAAATACATAAATAAATATATGCAACTGTAATAAAAGTGTTTTGCCTAAACTGTGCATGCTAATTATGCACTTCCATCCATGAATATAAATGTAAAAATAACTCTTTTATCTGAACTGTTTATATAAACACCAAAACAAAATTGATTGTTTATAACGTGGCTGTATAGAAACAATCAGCAAGTTATGATATCATGAGATGCTGAAGTACTTATAAAATAAAATGAATCATTCTCACACAGTGTCAAAGAGAATATGATTTTTCTTTCAAAGACTCACACATTTTCTTTCTTTGCAATATACATGTTTAAATGTCATAGACATTACCACATTCAGTTTGAAGGCTGATAAGATACAATTTTATGTACGTGTTTCATTTTCTTTGATATGATAATGGTAAATTCAAGAAAATAGATTTGCTTCTACATTCTTTATGAATCTTGTGACCTACTTACATAGAAGGATGTAACCAATTCCCCACCCAAGAGTTTCATACCAGTGAACAAAAATCTAATTTCACGGACAATTTATTAAAGAACAGCTATTTGTTCTATTTTTCATACGGATTTCAGGATCTTGAATACTGACATGATAAGATTTATGGCTCTGTCTGTGCACCTCACTTAGATTAAGCTATTTAAGTTATATATATTTGTACAATAATTTATAGGGCAACTGTCAAGATACAGACCAGAGACTTTACATTTATTAATTCCAGCAAATATTAAACTAAACTTGGCCAAACATTGCTTTAAACTGACCTTTTAAAATGACTATAACATAGTATACAGTATTAAAAGTATGACTGCATTCCCAAAAACTATATTTTGGTACCAAATGTGAGAGTTTGTACACCAATCAGTGACAGTGAAATAATTTAGGATTCAAAAACAAAATCTAATGACAAATGCATGTTGTCTTAAATTAATTTTCATATGTTCCTTTTAGTCAGAAATTCAAAATGAGTACTAAAGCTGACAGGTAAAGTCACATCCAGTGAGACAAGATTAAAGGTAAGTAGGAGAAAAGAATCTGCCACAACATATTAGGAGGGGCACGAATGGTACCAGGTTAGGTACTGTGTAAACATTTTTCAGACAAAGTAGTTAATGAAAATCATTACAAGAAGTCAGCATGAAAGACTTTATGCTGAAACAGGCATGAATAGCTGTTTTACCTCACTCCCACTGTCAGAATGAAATAATTGACTACACCTTTATCCTGGAAAGGAAAGAATTAATGTATGTTATGGTTTTAATATAGTGACCACTGGATAAGTCAGAATAAATATATCTAATGACATGGAAATCACTTTATGAGTCACACCATATATTTTTGTTCTAGACTTCTCTTTTTAATGAGTAAGTGAGTAATGGGAGTCAGTGCATGAAGGTTATTTATAACAAACAGCAGGGAGTTCCTTTGTGTATATGTGCAGCATACAGCTTTGTTCGCAAAATACATCAGACTGTGAAAATCATTCATCTCTTGGTATAGCTTATGTATTTCTTTTTTTATTCTATGCGACACACTTGGCATGAATATTGATAGGAAATTTTATCTCCAAGATATCTAAAATATGTCACAATTAAAAATAAGGAGCACTCCTTAAAGTATTCCAGCAAATAAATTCATCTGTTTCACTCTTCAGAGTTTGACTGCCATCTCTTAATACTGAACAATTTCAAACAATATCCTCATTCTATTGTGGGACTAACCCTGGAAACATAACATAGTTTTCACATAGGACTGACTTGCTTAACAGACTGTTTCACCATATAAGTAAAAGTCTATCTGCATTTCCCGGTTAGGGGTTGCCACAGCAGCACTCTGGTCCTCTAATGATTGGCAGTGGATTTTTACAGTGCCAAGTTGCCAGCCTGATGCCCAATTTTCAAAGAAGGCACACCCATTCATGCACGCACCTACCTGCATGTCTTTAAACATCACTCGACTGTGGGAAGTGCATGCAGACTCCACACAGAAGGTGCTCCAGCCAAGAATCGAACAGGAGAACCTCTTGCTATGAGGTGACAATGTTAACCACTGCAACCTCCCAAAACTATATTTACAGTTACAGTTCTGGTATGATTTCATGGAAGACTACACCAAATGAAAAATCACAAAATCCTCCAAGTCCAGTTTAAATATCAGGTGTATTTTTTGTAGATTACTTGCACAGCTGTTCCTGTGAAATATTGATCACAGGCTGAGACATTAAAATACAATAGCTATAAGTATCATTGGAGTCAGGGAACAAAAACGGTTTTTGCCCTATGCATAGCATGAGGGTTCTAAGGTACTAAAAAAGGATCACAAAGGCAAGGAGAAATTGGCAGAGGGCTTATTAAAGTAAAGAGGCAGTACCTGGGAAGGGGGGGGTGATTAGGGTAAGTAATTAAAAAATACAGAGGACAGGCTTAAACAGTTTAATAACTGAAATATATCAATGGATACCTGGAAGGAGACTGCAGGTTTGGGGCAATACTCTTAAGTGAATATCTCTCTCTCTTTACATATAAACAGTCAAGTGAAGGAGATTTGCAGTGTAGGGACCAGGTAAAAAGAGCCCTTTTGTCTGTGTGGGCCAGATGGGAAGTCATTTTTTTCCCTAATGCCCTTTAACCACTTAAATTTGGACAATGATGAGAACTTGGGTCAATCTAATCCAGCACTGATATACCAGTACATGCAGTCCTTACTGGGGGGGGGGGGGTGGCAGCCAAAGTATATTAATCCCATTACATATCCCCATGGTAGTAAAGGGCAATATTAGGTGGGACAAGCTTGTTGACATCTTTGAACTGATTACTGTAGAAAGGGCACAGCAGATCATGGAGCCCAAGTCCTTAGGGCCTCACAGCAGCACTGGCTCCTCTGGGAAGAAGGAAACTGATTAAGTTTAGGTTTAGGTCCTGGAATAACTAGGCTTTGTGATTTGTTTACATTATGTTGGTGGTTTTGGTGAAGGAGTCAAAGCAGATTCTTCCCTATGTTGGCTTATTTTTTTACTATAAGAGAGGCTCAGTGTGTTTAAGAGGTGGAAATGTTTGGTTACAATATGACCAATATTTAAAAAAATTTAAATGTCGTGGACACACCGTTTCATTAAGAATGTAGATATTCATAGATTTGGTGGATCAATACGATAGGGGGAAGTGACAAAAATAGGGCAAGAAGAAATATAGAACAAGGCTAGGACATGTTGTTCTTTTAATGCAGGTAGATGTAATTAGATGACTTGTAGGGTTTCAAATGTTTGCTTGCTTTTTGGAGTAGCACATGGTACAGCCAGGAGTTGGTAGAGAGAGACAGAGCAATGGGGCCAGGTGCCTTAATGCTTAGAAGAAGCCAATAAGATGTCTCATACAGTGGATTTGAATTTCAAAGGAATGGTCTACTTTACAATAACAAGGGGAGTGGCATCCTTTCTCGAAGCGGCCATGTGGCTGGACTTTGGATTCTCCTATCAGAATTAACCAGTTTGATAAATAATTATTACAGTGTTTTTGTATCCTGGAGTTTGCACCATTTCTCATTTATTTATTTGTTAGGAAACTCTAATTGGACACTGAATCTCTTTTCAGTAGAGACCAAGGGGGGAAAAACTCCAAAGTTAAAAATAATACATGAGACATAACCATAAAAATAGAAACTTAAAACAATAGATGAAACAGAATCATAAAACAATTACATAAATGTGTGGCACTCATTGATGGTGAGTTGTACACTTTACTTGCATTTACTTGCTGAGCAGAACAGAAGAATACAAAAAGGGAGCTGTAGCATGTTAAAGTGAGACCATTTTGTAAAGAAAGTTAGATATGTTGTAAGAATGAGTGTTAGAACTTTGCTTGCCATATAGGTTTCCACCTGCTGCATTGTTAGCTGTGTGTATGTTAGCAACTCATAAGTTTCAGGGTTCTGTTTTTATGAATGAATGCAGATTCATTTTACGTGTTGATCTACCTTATAATAAAGTGGTTATGTAACAAATCTGGTATGGACATTGTGCTCTGGTGAGGTTCATGGGCAACTTAGCATACCCAGAAATACAAACAGGCATGGACTACTCTGATGAAAGCCATTCATGTGTAGTAAAAATAAAATATAAGCACAGTGACCACAAATGAATGCTCAAATTATTTTTCTTTACTTAAAAAGTAGTGACAGCAAGCACATGCTACAAGAATGTATAGCTTAACTAGCATACTTAAATTATTTTGCCAAAAAGTCTTAGACAAGAATAACAGTCTCTAAAATTACAAAAAATAAAAAAGTAATAGTAAAACATCAAGAGAACACTGTAAGTTATTTGTGTTGTCTTATTTACAACTTGAGAACAATTTAGTACTAAACACATAAAAATATGTCTCTAATGTAATGAAACTTTTAGCAAATACAGGAAAATTAAAAATGAATAAATGTCTAATGAATGCAGAAAGCTCCATGTAGTGCAAAGATTTATGATCAGGTGTGAAATCACAGTCAGCCATTCATATGTTCTCAAAATGGATGTCAAGATTCACCTCTTGAGCTCTTCTTTTCTTTCAAGGTGAATTTCTTGACATACATTTCTTCAACACATATCAAACTGATTTTGATCTGACATCTGGTCATAATCCTCCAAACTGAGATGCAAGTAAATAACACATATTAGGTGAAGAAAGAGGCCAGATATAGTGCCAATATCATATCTAAAAGGAATGGTATTAATGCAGAGAAAAAATATATATGTCACAGTTGACCTTCAATGGCTAGGCCAAATGCCATGTATTATTAAAGTGGTACTCAAAATGTACTGTGATTTTTATATAAAAAATACATACAATTCTACAACTGTGACATTTATTTTAAAAGGGGCATAGCTTTTAATTAAACTACAGTATCAGTTTAGGCCATGGATTGCTTAGTACTGTTGTAATTATCTAATTAGTTTAACATGCTATAGTTTATTATCCTTTTTCAAACAAAACTATTTTAGTGCATAGCTGAAACTTTTCTAAACTGTCGGTCAAGGAGAAAGTTTCCGAGGGTGAGAGCTGCAAATGCAAAAGTAACTTTAACAGCTCTGATCAACATACCACTGTTCTTTAAACTTAAGATTTTAGATACTTGCCTTGGGATTCACGAAGTTCCATTCAAGAATAAGATTATTCTTGCACGGAGCAGTTCATGTCCATTTAGAACAGCAGCGCACCTTGCATATGCATGAAGGCATGCTGCCATTTAATTGGACATGAACCATGAATGAGGGCAGGGTGCGTGTTATAGCAGTGCCTGCACATGTAACATGACTTCTGCACTCAGAAAGTGCCATTACAGCTCTTTGCAATGTAAACAACAGTGTCCATGGACATGCCACACAACTATATAGATATTCACAGAATGTCCAGAGTTTTGCCTCACATATCTGGCCAATAAAGGTTAAAATAATATATAATGACAGACGTTTGAGTTACAGACTTCAGACACTTCAGAATAGTCATGCTAATGCAAAACCCATTATTCTATCAACTTTAAAGGTATTTTTGTTCCTTTGTCCCCCCATTAGTTATGGCTTTGTCCAGATTTCTTGATCAAAGAGGTTGGAGGTATGTGCATA
Organism: Protopterus annectens; assembly: GCF_019279795.1. Lineage (NCBI taxonomy): Eukaryota > Metazoa > Chordata > Ceratodontiformes > Protopteridae > Protopterus > Protopterus annectens. The sequence goes on along the minus strand of NC_056732.1, from coordinate 543,743,136 downwards.
CCCCTAAAGTGAGAAAAAGTTAAAGTCCATGTCAATTTTTTTTTATCCTCCCAAGTAAAGGTTATGCATAGCTAAGCAGGTGTGCATGCTGCGCAGCTATTCTTAGCATAGCATAAATATCCCAAGGAACTAAGTAAAAATATACAGACCAAATTATCATATTGAGATAGTGTATTGGTTAGAACTTACACTTTAAATGCAGGTATTCATGGTTCGAACCCCAATGAAAGTTGTTCAATTTTACATGTAAAATACAGTATTAAAAATCTTATGTTTTATTAAATGAGGTAGTACATAATATTTATCAACCAGGGTGGTGTAGCAGGTCCACAGTTGAGGTATTAGTCCAGAAAAGATGTGAAAGCCCCATATTAATACAAGTGCTCCATAGAGTATAATCAGAGAAGAATAAATGTAAATGAAAGCACATATGTGGGTGTCATGGAAGGTAAACATTAAATTATAATATGTCATTAATGATGAATGAACCCCATACACATCTGAGCCATGCTAACTAGCACTCAGCTCTGCTTAGCTGGTGTAAGCATTGCTTAAATATGAGTGCTAAGCAATGAGTAGTCCAGCTAAGCAGATTTGCGTATTGGTAAGCAGTGCTCAACTTCTGACCCTGTAAGCACTGCCAACCTTAGCTAAGTGGGTTTGTCCATCACTTAGCTTAGCTCAGCATATTCAAAAATGATCCAATGATGGCAAAGGGCAGGAAAGCAGCCCTATTTAAACCTCGCAGACATGAATACAGCCCATAACCAGTTCCATCTCATGACTGCAGGCACTGTGCAGGACTTGGTGAGGGATCGCTTTTTTGGGCACAGTGCTGGGGAATTCAGGAGTCCAGGGTCATGGTTGGACTCCTACTGAAAGACCATGAGGGGAGACTGCTGCATGGCCAGTAACAGGGCTCCCAATACAAAGAGGAGGCCTGGGACCATCTTGCACGTGATCTCACCAGTGCCACTGGCATCTCTTGGACTGGTAAGCAGGTCCAGCACCATTTTGCTGATCTCAAGCATAGGCAGAGGGAGCTCTTGGTCTAATGGGTCCAAGCTGCATGGGCAGGGAATGTCCCAGACATGTTTAAGTATCAGTATCATTTAGTGTTTGCCAAAGTCCAGCCTGTGTATGTGATGGATACGTATCCATACATCTTTCTCTAGCTCCTGTACAGCTGCAGATGACAGGGCCAGGTACATGGATGCCCATACCAGCAGGTTGCATTGTGAGGCTGGTGAGTACAAATCTAGCATGCAGTATTCAAGGCAAATAAATAGAAAGGAATAGAATGTCAACTGCCAGTAGGTTAAATGTCTACTGTCTGTAATAACTAAACAAGATGTTAGCAGAGTAATACTGACATACAGGGTATATATCAATAAAAGTGTCAGTACCCTTCAATAAAACTAAAAACCCCGGACAGTTGTGTTTACTTTGCTGTGTGGTGGTACAAATCACAGGTTCTGCACAGCAACTATGACTCTGACACCATTAATTAGTTGAGGCTCATCTGACAAAGATTGTGGAGTTGTACAACAGGAAGTTAACTATATGAAATGATCCATGCACCAAGAACTGATCCCGGAGTAATAATGTTGTGTTAACCATTGTTTCCAGATTGTAATATGTCAAAGTAGTAATACACAGTACAAGAACTATCTGCCATGCATGAATGTCAGAATTACAAGTTCAGATTATCCAAACAAGAAAGTATTAGGAAGAAAACAGTCAAGCAAGAAATAGCAGTTCCCCAATAGCTCATTGTGATAAAACACAACCTTGTTGCACCTTTTTGCATAAACAGGCATTGTTCAAATGCCAGGAGTGGTAGTAAGCTGTATGCATAATTTCACCAAAGAATATGTGAATATGTGTAGAAACAGTCAGGTAGTGTTAACAGATATTTCCTCCACAGGTCTGCCAGATAAGGAAATGTTTATATTAGCTGTAAGAAGGCTGTACTTATACACTGTGTACAACACCCACTGTCCAACCCAAGGCTGCAAATGACAGTAAGAGAAGTACATACACCAAGTAGTCTCCTCTGATAAATGTCCCTCACGTGTCACGCTGTCACAGCTAGTGGTCACTGCTGCCAGCACCCAGGGTGACAGATAGAAATCAAGGTGGAGTAATGCAGTAGCACACACACCCACAACATGTGTGCAGGGCACCCCTGTCAGTGTCATATATGTAACCTTGAATATGTGAATATGGGTAGAAACAGTCAGGTAATGTTAACAGATATTTCCTACATAGGTCTGCCAGGTAAGGAAATGTTTATATTAGTCTTAGAAAGGCATTAGTAATACAATGTGTCCAAACATACCACTGCCCATCCTCAGGCCATAGGTAGATGTAAAGTGAAGTCACACCTGGAGAGTAATGAGTAGAGTAATGATCAGTACAGTTGTGAACAACTGAAGCATATACAGTTGTTAATTAACATCTCTCTCTCTCTGCGCCAGTAATTCATACACATAAATCAATGGGTATGTTTTTCTCCAAACCTACTGTTGGGACATGTGTCCTATTGTTCTACAAATATTTAATTGCTTGATTATTAATGTACCCTGTTCAAATGCTATCATTGGTGGTCTGTTGTTATGAATGTAACTTGTATGCTGTTATAATGACCACTGTGGTTCCATATATGCATGTGTTCTGTTTGCTATGCAACTGTTTCAAATCTATTTTATGGGGTCAGTTGGAACACCTATGCATGCTGTAATAACTAATCTTGAATGCGTTGTTCTTGACTAACCAACATACTTTGTAAAACCTCAATACCATGCCATGTCTGGGAAGGCTGATCCCAGTGGATCTGCCTGTCCCGTCTCATTTGGCCTTGGCACTGGGCCACAGCATACCTGGGACCCAACCTGGGACCTCCTTGTCTGCTGGTCTTGGACCACCTTTGGGTGGAACTGCCTCAGGGTTGTGGCCTGTCCCCCCTGGGGGTGAGTGTGAACAGGAAACCATCACCTGTAGTCAGTTCTGAGGTTTGGTATGTAACGAGCTCTGAAAGGAGTTTGATGAGCAGCTACACCAGCTTGAGGGTTGCGTGGTGCATCTTGAGGGTCAGCCTGTCCCTCTTGTTCCACCCCCAGCACAGCCACCTTTGGGGCCATGAAGGTGCATTGGTGACTGCCCATGGGTGGGGACCTCAGTCCCACTGTATCCATTTGAGGGCTCATGGGCATCCAATTCCAAACCACCTTCCCCGTCTGAGGTGTTTATCCCCACATATGTCATATACCACCCCTGTCTGCTGTCTTGTCTGTCTTGTCCTTCTTCCTACCCAACATACTTCCCCAAATATACCTACTATCCTTTCCCAACATCCCGCTCTCACCTTAAAAAAATGGGCATCTCTTCCCAAAAACAAAATTACGCCCCTTACATAGCTGTCCATTTTGCACACATGTCTACTGGATATATGTAATCTGGTCCAATTGACTTGGCAGCAAATTACTGTTGTCCTCACCCCTCTCTCAGAGGTTTGAGTGTCCAAATTCACCTCCAAATTTTGTAGACATTCACAGTTGTTGCTGTTGAAGAAATGGACAGCTATGGACCATCCCTACAACCGTCCTGCAAATCCATAGCTATCTTTCATATTGTTTTCCCCCTGCGTGCCCCCTTTTTCACCACTTTCCTATCACCCCTTTTTCTTTTCTTTGATAGAAATTAGCACGGAGGTAAGCGTGAGTAAGCGGCAGTAAGTGGCAGTAAGCAGGTTTATGTGACGCTAAGCGATGCCTACACAGGTTAAGCACCTGTACAGTTAACGGTGTGTTGGCATCACTTAGCTCCATGCAAACCAGTGCAAACCCACTTACAACTGCTTAAAAGTGCCTTACTCACTCTGTATCCATCAGCTACTGTTCTGCCCTGCAACAAAATAATCAGCCCTGCCAAGTGTCAAATCCAGGACCTTGTACACCATAGTAAGAGAAATATACCACTTAAGCATCCAAGCTGTAGTAATGAATGCTGCTTTTTCAAATATATCATTCAGTACAGGTATAGAACAGTAGGGAACAAACATTGTGGAATCAGTCATCTTTAGTATATAAAATTTATACACATATAGCTGTATATGGTGATAGATAAATATGAAAAAGTATATACATTAGATATATCGAGATACACATATAAAGCAAATACATACAGAATATATACATATATATTTTATATAACTATATATAAGATATATAAAAAGGAATTTTATATATATATATATATATATATATATATATATATATATATATATATATATATATATATATATAGATATAGATATATATATATATATATATATATATATATATATATATATATATATATATAAAAATATATATATATATATATATACTCAGCACCATACCTCTCCACCTCTCAGTGCAAGAATTCTGGACAAAGGCTGCCAAAATGGGAGAACAATGCACCAAGACTAGAGACATAATGTAAGTACTGCAGTTATAAATGTAGAATGTTGCTACAGTAACAGGGTTTGTGTCAGCATACATGTTCTGAAGGATGTGAGTTTTGAAACTGAAATGTATGTCATCATTTACTGACACAAATCCTCACATCATCACAGTGATTTACCAGAGAAATGAAAAATAATGGTTCTGTTGAACAGACCAGAAATATGAGCAATAAACCTGGACAGTCTGAAACAATCTGGCCAGTCGAGAGGTATGCTCAGAACCCCTTAGTGCAACAAATCTGGACCAAGCCTGACAAAGGGGGGGGGTGGGTTAAAGCCATGAAAATAAGGACATATCTCAAATACTGCAGTAGATAAGGTGACACAGTTGATACAATAGCACACTTCTGTCTGTCCAAAACCCATTTACTTTCCACTAGTTAGTGACATACATCTTCATATCATCCCACTGATGTGTCAGAAGTACACAACACATATGGGGGCCAGGCAACAATACATCTGACAAGTATCTGGACATAACATCACAGTAGGGAAACTACACTAAGCTGCTAGGCATGTCACCAAGCACTGTCTAAACTACAGGCAGACTGACACAACACTAACCCAGTTTTGCTATGGGGGAATACACATGCAATTGGAAATATATTAGGCACTACAGGGATGTAACAGCACTGACAAACAGACACCAGTGTGAAAGTGCATACCCATAACCAATCTCACCACATTCATGGTGTCATACTGGTAAGCCAAATGAACAGTGGAATATATGGACTGTGTGAACAAAATCATCATCATGTTTCCCACTCACACACTACCCCTACATATACTGGCCCACTTCACAGTGTAGTCTGACACCTCACTGTGGTATGGGACATGTCTCAGTCTGCCCCTACAAACATTTACAACTGATAGAGCACCAGAAACTGGAGCAGCATGCAAAGTCAGATAGAAAAGGACCCATAACACTTTCATCTACCCCCTCCCTATACAGGCCAAATAACACATTCACAACACACTGCTACACAATCCTGACAGTCTGTCAATGATTGCCAGAAATACACAGACCTCTCAACTGTACAGAGTCCCAAAGAATGTCCAAGCTTTGTCCTTATATATAAGGCCTTCTACAATTAACATGTCTGGCAGTCTGATACATCACTGGGATGATATCAGGAATGAAGTCACTATATAATGATATACCATACCTATCCCCCTCTTACTGCATGACATCTGGACAAAGCCTGATATACTTGGGGGGACAGAGGCCCAAACATAGGAGCATTATTGACATATTGCTGTTATAAACTGAGAAAGTTGCTGGTGTAACAGGGTTTGTTGTAACATATCTGTTCTGAAGGATATGAAGTCCGAAACAAACATGAATGTTACAATTTACTGACTGCAATCCTCAGAGTCTGCTACTGAATTTGCAAAGGCACAAAATGTGTGAGTAACACACCAAATATAAGAGTCCAAACTCTGGCCAGTCTACGGATAGCCCTACAGTTGAGAGTTATGTCAACCACATAACACTGTCAGACTTAAAATCACGCAGAGCAGCCATATCCACACAAACCCTGTCAAACTAGCATTACTTCAACTGTACAACAGCAATACTTGCAATCTGTCCCTATGTCTGGAACATTCTCCCCCAGTTTGTTGGGCTGTCCCCACAGTGTTTATTGTAAGACGTATTTCCAACTACCCTCTGTGATGCTGTTTTTTTACACACCTCCATGAAGTCCTCCTCACAGACAAGGAAAAGGGGCAACGCTGACATGAAGTACTCAGTTATAAGGAGTGTGTTTCCATACTATTGGGTATAGGAATGACATCACAGCTGTTCTACATGCAATAAGCAAGTGGGGGGACTCCAACTGATGCACAAGCCATCAGCTGCTCATGAGCATTACCTACAAAAGGCAAGCTGCTGCCTATGCAAAACAGATGTATATCCTACATCAGTCTCAGAGTGAGAGAGAGAGACAAACAGGCACACACACACACACACACACACACACACACACACACACACACACACACACACACACACACACACACACACACACACGCACACACTGAAAGTGAATGATTATACCAACTGAACCGAAATAAAAAAACAGGCATGTCAAACAATTAAGCATGTAAAGGAATGTAGTAGGGGGTATGTATACATATAAAATAGTAAGTTCAACAAATATTATGTCTCAACAACATTTGCTATACTGATATGTTGCTGATCAGAACCTATGGCCATAGCATCTGTGTCTGTCTGCAATGACAATAGAATACAGCTCAGGGCCCTGAGTCATCCTAGGAAAGGATGGCTCACATATGATCACTACTGGAGTGTGTCTGTTGAACAATACTGACTGTGATACTGCTAGGCCAGCCACTGGGATGTTGCAGATATCCATATGTTAATTGTGAATACAAATATGATATACATGTTTGTCTCAGAAATGTGATGAACCTATACAGGGTATTTGCATACTGAAATAATGTTGCAGCTGTATGTGTTGAACTGCATGTGATATACTGAGCTCATACCATTCAAATGTCCAGTGTTATGCACATATGTGTGCCTCATATTTGTAGTTATTTCATCAAGAGTTGTGTTATGTCTGGCAGATAATTGGAAATCTGTGAACACTGACATTACATCACTTTCTCTTTCTTTTGGCTGTTCCCGCTAGGGGTCACCACAACAAATCACCTCCTCCATGTATTCCAGTCCTCTGCATCTTGCCCTGTCACACCATCCAACTGCATGTCCACTATCACCACATACATACATCTTATCTTAGGCCTTCTTTTCCTCATACCTGGCATCCTCATCCTTTCTCAAATATACACAGCATACCTCCTCATCACATGTCCAAACCAACATAATCCTGCCATTCTCTTGCTTTGTTCCCAAGCTGTCCAACTTGGGCTGACCCCCTAACATACATATTCCTTATCTTGTCCACCCTTGTCACACCCAGTGCAGACCTTAACATCATTAACTCTGCTACGTCCAGCTCTGACTCATGCCTTTTTTTTCAATGCCAATGTCTCCAACCCATATAACATAGCTGGTCTCACTACCCTCTTGTAGACCTTCCCTATCACTCACTCTTAATGGTAATTATTTGTCACAAATCACTCCTGAAACTCTTCTCCACCACTTGCATCCTGCCTGTACTCTATTCTTCACCTCTCCCCCACACTCGCCATTACTCTGAACTGTTGTTCCCAAGTATTTAAACCTATCCACCTTTGCAAATTGTACTCCATGCATCCTCACCATTCCTCTACTCCCCCATTCACAAACATATATTCTGTCTTAGTTGTGTTGACCATAATTCCTTCCCTCTGTAGACCATACTTCCACCTCTCCAGGGTCTCCTCAACCTGTTCTGTACTATCACTACAGACCACAATGTCATCTGCAAACAGCACAGTTTACGGGGACTCTTGCCTGATCATGTCTGTCAACCTGTCCATCACCACTGCAAATAAGAAAGAGCTCATAGCTGATCCCTGATGTACTCCCACCTCCACCTTAAATGCACCTATCACTCCCAATTCAGAACTCACTGCTGTCACACTAGCCTTGTACATATCCTGTAGCATTCTTACAGATTCCTCCACCACTCCTGTCCTTCTCATACAATACCACAACTCCTCTCTAGGCATCCTGTCATATGCTGTCTCTAAGCACAAAAAGACACAACACAACTACTTCTGACCTTCTCTGTATGTGCCCATCAACACTCTTAGAGCAAACATCACATCTGTACTGCTCTTTTCTGGAATGAAACCATACTGCCGATCAGTAATCCTCACCTCCCTTCTTAACCTAGCTTCCACCACCCTTTACCATTACTTTATGCTGTGACTGATCAATGTTATCTCTCTGTAGTTACTACAGCTCTGCACACCACCCTTATTCTCATAATCAGTTCCAAAGTGCATTTTATCCACTCCTAATGCATCCTCTCACTTTCCAAGATTACAGTAAACAATCTGGTTAAAAAGACCACTACCATTTCTCCTACACACCTCCATGCTTCCACAGGTATGTCATCCGGACCACTAGCCTTTCCATTCTTAAACCCCTTCATAGCTATCCTTACTTCCTACATGATAATCTGTTTCACTTCCTGATTCACCATAGCCACATAATCCAACCTTCTCTCTCTCTCATTATCTTCATACAACAGCCCATCAAAGTACTGTTTCCATCTGCTCTACACACTCTCCTCATTTATGAGTACATTTCCACCATTATCTTTTATCAGAAATATTTGCTGCACATCCTTCCTAGCTACATGCCTCTGTCTAGCCAATTGGTGCAGGTCCTATCCTCCATCCTTGGTGTCTAACCTTACATACAACCCTTCAGATGCCCCATCATCAGCCTTTGCCATCACTCTCTTTGCCATGCACTCCATCTCCTTATACTCCTGTCTACTTCCTTCATCTGTCTGACAATCCCACTTCTCCTTCGCCAACCTCTTTCTCTGTATACTCCGCTGTACTTTCGCATTCCACCACCAGGTCTCCTTGTCATCCTTCCTCTGTGCAGATGTCACACCAAGCCCCATTCTACTCATCTCCCTTACTAGCTCGGATGTAGTTACCCAAATATTTGCTAACTCTTCACTGCCACCCACTGCCTGTCTTAACTCTTCCCTGAACTCAACCTCACAATCACCCTTCCTCAGTATCCACCATTTGATCTGTGGTGCTGCTCTCACACTCTTCCACCTCTTCTTGATCACCAGCGTCATCCTACAGACCAACATTCCATGCTGCCTAACTACACTTTTCCCTGTCACCACTTTACAGTTTCCAATCCCCTTCAAACAGGCCTACCTGCATAGGAGATAATCAACCTGTGTGCATCTTCCTACACTCTTGTATGTCACCCTAAGTCCCTCGGTCTTGTAAAACTATGTATTCACCACAGCCATGTCCAACCTCTTTTGCAAACTCCACCAGCATCTCACCTTCTGCAATCCTTTGCTTAACACCATACCTATCCATCACTTCTGCATCTTTTCTGCCCCTTCACCAACATGCCCATTGAAATCTGCTCCAGTCACCACTCTCTCACCCTTGGGTACACTCATCAAAACTTCATCCAACCACTCCAGAGTAAGTTTGTCTCATCCATCACACATGCAATTAGTGGAGCATATGCACTAACAACTGTTATCATAACACAATCAATTCCCAGCCTCCTAAACCTTACCCTACCTGATACTCTTATCACTTCCACAAACACTCTTGGCATAATCTTCCTTCAGGCTAACCCCTACACCAGTTCCCCTCCCATACACACCATGATAGAACTATTTGTACCTGACTCTGATACACACAGCCGTATACCTTTTCCATCTGGTCTCTGACACACCCAATATATCCACCTTTCCTCTGTCCATCGTATCAGCTATCTCTGTCCCCATACCACTCATGCTCATAACATTAACAGTCCCTACCCTCACTACCACACTCCTAGCCTTTCTCCTCTCTGCCTGCCATATGAGTGTCAGACATCCTCCAAGGTATGTCTGTGAATGCACAGGCTACCGTACTATCAAATGCCATATGTGTGTTACAGCAATATGAAGAAAGTGTCACTAATTTTGGCCCATAGCCCACCATGTATGTGCGGTATCCTACAGATGTCCTGCCCTAACAGGTTGATATGAATGACTGAGCAGCAAGAGTGTCATTACAGTGTGTCATACTGACATAAAACAGAAATGTATAGCAGGTATTACCTGTGCATATGTATGTATGTATGTATGGGTAGGTGTACCTGGCTGCCTCATAACAACTGACATGGGATGCAAAACATCAGGTAAATGAGCTGTACATGTTGTACACTTGTGTAATCTTAGTTTCTGTGCATCCAACATTTTCTACAACTAATGGTTGTTGCATTGCCCTGGCACAGACATGGGTACCAGAATAAGCATGAGTATCACGCTGAAACTGGAAAGGTGTCCAACTGTGTTATGACCTTGTGTCCATGCACTACTACAAACAGATATATGATCACCCACATAACTGTATGAACTCAGCAATACCTTATTTGTAAAACTTGTCTACACCAAAGTAGAGTAATCCCCTTTGCTGGACAGCAGCAATGCAAAAAGCACATACTGGGATGCTATATTGGCTGTACAGGGCAAAGTAGGATCATGCACAACTGGGAAGCATTTCAACCTTTGTCTGAATGAGCATGTTAAGTCACAAGTGGATTACTGTAAGGCTAACTATGAGTAAAAATTGGGCACATCCACTAAGGGCAATCACAAGGCCATCTTCACATATGTCTGCTGTCTCAGAGGCAACAACCCAACTCATCCTGTAATGGTGGTCAATCACACCACATACATACACATACACACACACCATAGCTACAGTCAACCTGCTGCAGACAGGTTTAGGGCAAACATCACCACCCCCGGCTCACCATCAGTATAGGTGGATATGCACAGCACATGCACACCTCCCCTCATCATCATCATGGATCAGATGCAAACTGCCTAATCAAAGTTAAAAAAAGCATGTCCCCAGGGGTCCGATAACATTCTTGTCTGCATCCTACAAGAACCCAGGCATATGCTTCCAGCTCCATTACACACTGTATGCAAGCAAAGCCTGAGCACCATTGAAATCCCATCTGCAAGGAACACGTCCACTGTCATCCCTCTACACAAACGTCAATGATGCATGGTGGTTTATGCAATGTACTGGCCCTCATTGGATGGAACATGATACATCAGGACAAGGGGTACAATGCATGTCCATACAGTGCTGCTAGGTACAGGGGTATGATGTGTTTGTAAGTGGTGGCTAATGATAGGCAATATTCATGTGTTGGCTCTGTAAAGAACTCTGGGCAATGTCTGAGGTCCTGTGATGTGTTTCCCTGTTTATGTCTTCCAGGTGCCATGCAGAGGCAACCCACATACACTGCTGTGGAGACAGCAGCCATCACAGAAGCTGTGATAACACACTATGCTGTTCTTTTTGGCTGTAGCCTGCAAAATCTGTGGGAGCAGACTGCCCTCTGGGATGATCTTGTCAACAGAGTGAACATCTTTGGCCACCATGGATGAACATATGATCAGGACAGGCATAGAGCAACTGACCTGATACATTGTGCTGGCAAAGGGCTGCTGCTGTAGTGAGGGACCATACTTTTACTGGTGGGGGTCCAGCCACACAGGCCCCACTTACGGCAACAGAGGAGCTCCTTGCCAACCTAAGGGTAGCCCCCACACAACATACAAGCACATGAAACACCAATTGTGGAGGTGGGTGGCACCCAGGCAACAGCCGAGGAGAGTGCAGATAAGGCCAAAGTGCACATCAATGTAATGAGGTAGCAGTGAAACTGTCTTCTATATAGTCTCTAGATGCATATGTCAGTGCAAAATGGATTAGTGAGTGGGGTTTAGTAATGCACATAAGTGCACATCTATGGTGAAAAACAGCAAATTGTGTACTATCATAGTGTGTACTGTACATGTGCAGAAACATAGCATTCATCTTGTACCAATATCATATGTGAATCTGCTGACAATACTCCTCCCCCACAGCTACATAGGTCCCTCTGGTCTGCACATGGGACAGCAGCCTGAAGCCAGTAAGTATAAGATTTTGCTGTTGTGGCTCACCAGTACACCAGGAATGTTAAGATCATGCATGTGACCATGTACACAACTGTTGCACTCAGCCATTGGGCAATATCTGCATATTCAGTTGTGGTGGTGTTTACTGTACTGCATGATGATGGTCATCACAGGGGCCTATTTGCAGGAGATGTCACATATCTGTAGCATACCTCACAACCTGTCATTGCAGGACATCTGGATAAAGACTGACAAAATGGGGGGACAAAGGCCAAAAACTAGGGTCATAGTGTATAAACTATTGTTATACAGTGCATATAAATGGTGTACACACTTGTTAGAATGCCAGGTATTTGTGTTCTACAAAAATGAGAACACAATAGACAATTTCAAAATCCTGCCAACCTGTCATGTGACCTATAACCTGTACAATTCAATTGTAAAGCAAACAAATCTGTTATGGGAACAATTATGCACATAACAATCATACAACCTAGATGCATATGTGTGCACAGGCCGAAGCTAATACTGTGTTGACGCAGCTTTCGATATAACTACATATAACTACAGTGTTACATCTTATTGGGTACACACCTGCCATCAATTATAGAGACTCTTTGATTAACAGCAAATAATGGTCAGCCGTCCTACCAGAATTATCATAACATATACCCAGTTGCCTGCTACAGCAACAGCCATGATCCGCATAGAGCTGATAAAGCTACTAAGGGACTACATTTTTTAGATATATCAGCCTGGAGAAGGATACCAAAACATTTTCACAGCATTGTATATACCATGGAACACAGTGTGGACAGTCATCAAAAGGTGGTGAAAATATGGGGGCTACAGTGACATTGTGAAGGACTGGACATCCCTCCAAATTCTATGAGAATACAACACCAGAACTGGCCAGGGTGGCTGCCAGGAGCACTACAGCAACAGTGAAGGAGTAGCAGGAATCTCTGGAAAGTACTGGGTCTGTATTACATGTGACAGCAATCTTCCGTGGTCTCCATATGTCTCGCCTATAGGGTAGGGTTGGAAGATGGCAGCAATTCCTCACACCAAACAATATCCAGGTCTGGACAAAGTCTGAAAGCAATACATCTGGTCTCCAAAAAGCAAGTGGGAAAATGTATTATGGTCATATGGGACCAAGGTTGAACTCTTTGGCCACAATTCTGACAGTTTTGTATGGCACAATAACACAACTGTGCATCACCTCAACAATACCACCCCCATAGTGAAGCATAGTTTGGGGTTGCTGTTCACAAGCTGGAACTGGGGCTGTAGGCAAGTTGGAGGGGATTATGAACAGTTCCAAACACCGGTCCCTTGTGGCTCCAATCCTTCTAGTTTCTGCCACATAGCTGTGCATGGAGAGGAATTCCACCTTTCCACACAACAATGACCCAAACCATACATCCAAATCAATAAAATGATGGCTTCACCAGAACACATGCAATGTTCTGCACGGGCCCAGCCAGAGCCCATACCTAGATCCAATAGAAAATATGCAGGGTGACCTAAAGAGGGGAGTGCACAGGAGATGTCCTTGCAATCTGACATAGCTGGAGGTGTTTTGCAAGGGAGAGTATGCAAACATTGGCAAGTCAAGATGTGCCATGATGATAGGCACCTTCCCAAGAGGACTGAATGCTGTGATTAAATCAAAAGGTGCTTTAACAGAGTATTACTTTAAGGGTGTGCACACTCATGCAACCAGCCTATTGTACCTATTGCATTTACCATATGTTATCCATAACTGAAGTGCATGTTCTTCAGTTGGATTGCACAAGTTGTATGTCATATGAAATGAGGAAAATGTTATGACCGATTTCTGAGGTCTCATGTGATATATCACAAATTCCTGGTATGTTAACTAGGGTGTGTACACTTACTATATCCACTGTAAGCTTGGGAAGTTGTTTGAGTAACCTCCTTTGTTTTAACATACATGTACTGCAGGTTATGCAGTCTGCACCTCAAATTATGACATTAATTAGTGGCACCATTCCACAGGCCATCCCAGTAATGCATCAGACAAAAACAGGAGTTATGGGGAACAGACCAGAAATATGAGCCAAACATCTAGACATTCATCAAAACTCTGTACATTTGGGAGGCATGTTCTGTAGAAGTTGCCACAGTGCTATACAGATGAATAGCAATAATGTTTACATGTGTGCAGTGTGTCCTTGGTGAAGGCCCATCACCTGCTAACACCACTCATATCCCAGAAGTGTATATTAGTAGTAACAGTAAATGGAAAGGGCTGCACTGCATGATGCTGAGGGTCTGTCCAGAGTATGTATGATATTGTCTGACTGTGTGTCATGAATATCCCCAGCTGGCTCATGTGAGGTCTGTGTAATGCTTTGAGGCACTTCACCTGTATGTGTGTGTGTGTGTGTGTTTGTTTGTGTATGTACCAGCAAATCCTATAGTCCAGGTAGTAATTTACATATGTTGTCTTTTCCTCACAGGTGGACATGGTGGCCACAGCCCCTCTCGCTCTGATGTAGATGTCATTGTCTCTGTAGACTCTGACCATGATGATGCTCCTATTGAGGCACAGGTGGGATTGTCAGGGACTGAATCTGTTTCACCGCTTGGCATCCAACTGTCAACCCCATCCCTGCACACAGTCACAATGCCCACACATACCCTGTCACCAGTGGCCACAGATAATGGATAGTTGGTGGGTGGTGGCATGGAACAGGCTAGTGTGGTGACTATGGCAAGTGAGGGTGCAGGCACTAGCCATAGCCAGAGTGCTGACGAGGTCCCACACAGGCAGATGGGCAGGGGTGCTTGGACGAGGAATGCAGCCTATCATGCCCCTGTTGCAAGTGCCACAGCAGCAGTCACCAGACACATGTTTTGGGCTGTCATGGAGGCACAGACACGTAATGAACGTAACAACAGACATATATGCAGGGTTGTGGATGAGCACATCCCTGGTGTCATTGCCCCATGGCGATATTTGTGAACTCACAGCAGCCACCAATGAGCATACTGAGATCATGGATAGATGGTGGGGGGGAGACCTTAACACTGTTTGACCATGGAATATCTGTGCTTGAGTGTTTGGCGGGAGACAGCCAGCAGCCAGATGGATATAGGGCAGTACCATGATCAGCAGAGAGTCTACATGGCCATGCACCATCACGTTCCCATACTGGCAGTGCCACCAGCACTGAAGGGGTGAGCTGTCCATGCCATGATGCAGCAGGCCATGGGCACGTGCCCCTGGCTGGTCTCAACAGGGATGCAGATCCAGCAGACAGCAGTTACCACTGGGGAGATGAACTGTATCCAGACTTGGCCCTGGTGGTGCCGATAAGACCCATGGTAGGACCAGTTCTCAAGGCCATGGCCAGAGATGGTGAACTGTACACCCTGCCATCTATGGCCCACAGCTGTCCAAACTACCTCTGTGTAGGGTGGCCACATGGCGTGACTGTGTGCATACAAACACACACACATTGCCATCAGACAAGTCACCTCCACACACACACACACACACACACACACACACACACACACACACACACACACACACACACACACACACACACACACACACAAGCAAATACTGCCCCTGTACAGCCCATTTAATGAACACCCCACAAACACACAAACATGATGTCATCCATATGGCCCAGCCTAGACCTCTGGCAAACCCACACCACACCCTGTGCATATGATGATACCTGTGCCACATCCCTGTCATCCATACCATTGATGCATGGACATGCTAATATGGGTCTGATGCACAGGGTGAATATAGTACAGTGTAGCTATGTCATACTATGTATGGTGCTGTCTGCTTGCATTTGTTATGGGTACACATACAGGTATATGTACGTTATTAGCCAGGATGCATTATTGCTATTAGTACCACTGACTGAATGTAGTCTGACATGCTCTATTCTGTTTCTGTTCCAGATGTCTGTGTGTCTGCAGGCTGTGGCCCTGCAGACATTCCCAACAGGGAGTATGACAGAGTGGGAATACATGACCATACCATAGGCTAGGTACAGCTTTATATGTACATGTGCAGGTGTGTATGTATGCAATAGTGTGTAAGGGCCACTGTTGTTAGGCACATAGACCTACCACGACAACAAACCAAACACATAAACACACAAAAACATACTCGGAGGCTCTAAATAAAAATCTGCCTAAGCAGCAGAGACCTCCAAAGCAGACACCCAAGCAACCGCTACCCCAAAACAAAACACATGCAACACATAGCTCACAAAGCCAGTGTGCCGAACAGTCACAGCCCTTAAGGCTAAACAACACACCTGATACACTTGTAATAGGTGACTCTATCGTCAGGCACACTGATGTCCCGCTCACCAGGCTGAACAAGGAGAAGGTCACGGTGAGCTGCCTGTCGGGTGCTAGGATCCGCCACATAACACAAGCACTCAGGTCACTCCAAGGCAAGTACAAATATGACTCAGTCATTGTCCATGCTGGTGTGAATGACCTGAGACGCACCTCCCTGGACTACATGAAAAGAGACATAGAGGAGCTCTCTGAGCATGTAGCCCAGGCCGGTATGACCCTGACCTTGAGTAGCATCTTACCCTCACCAAGAATGATGCCACAATATGAAGACAAGATGATCAATTTCAACAATTGGCTTAAGTGTTGGTGTCATTCAAAGGGGATCCAATGCCTGTCAGCCTGGGATGACATGCTCGACAAGCCACGATGCTCGCTAGGGACAGCTTGCACTTGTCACCCTGGGCTTTCAGATATTGGCAAAGGCTCTTGCTACCCCATAGTGCCTTTTTAGGCAAGGCTCAAAAGACAAACCCACCTCCATAGGTATCACAAGGGATAAGAAACTAAGAGTAATGCTACTCAACGCCAGAAGTCTAAACCTCAAGATGCACGCACTCGAAACTCTCCTTAGCATGGAGAACATCAATATCTGTGCAGTAACAGAAACCTGGTTCAAGGCTCCCAAGAGCACCCCAGCACTACCAGGTTATACCTCATACCATGCTTTTCAGCCCCAAAACTTGGACCGAACCACAAAAGGAGGAGGAGTATCAATATTCGTCAAAGATACCCACACCTCCAGGTTGGTGGCACAGCACGAAGCATCAGAGACTATCCATGTGCAACTAACTGTGGGTAAAACTGCCTTACAGTTTATAGCCTGCTACAGACCACCTTCCCAAACACAGGAACCCCACTTGGCCTTCCTGAGAATACTGGAAAATATGAAGGTCTCTCCAAACACCATTATATTGGGCAACTTCAACTACCCAAACATAGACTGGGAGCATTACTCTAGCTCCAACACCCTAGCCCAAAGGTTCCTAGAATTTATAAACTCAAATGCTATGGAACAACTTGCTACCACTCCCAACAAGAGGGGAAAACATACTGGACCTGATCATCACCAACATGTGACATTATGCTCCAGACCAGAAGTGTATCCCACACTGGTAAGATCAGACCATAAACTAATCTCACTGGATATTCATATCCCGACCCCACCCCCTGCCCAGAAAACCACAGTGAAAAACTTCTCTAAAGCAAATTTCACATGCCTCAAAACCGAGGCGAAATCCTTCAAAGCCCCCGGCCCTGTGGAAAATACGGCCCAGACCACAGAATCCTTTATAAACGCATTCTATGAACACTTTCAGGAATGCATGGATCATGCAATCCCAAATAAAACCAAGACCCAATCCTCCAAAGGCAGACGTCCTGTCTGGTGGACCCCAGCCATAAACAAACTATACAATAGAAGGAGGAAGCTACTACATGATAGAGCAAAATCCCAAAAAGGGAAGGCATCTCTGATCAGTATTAGCAAAAAAATACGGGCACTCATAAAATCTTCTAAGGCCAGCTTCGAGAGAAAAATTGCACAGGACACTAAGGATAATCACAAGGCTTTCTTTAGTTATGTTAGGAACCTGGGTGGGAATTCCCAGATATGCTCAGAATTAGTCCAAAATGACAAAAAATACACCGAGCCCACAGACATTGCCAACATCCTAGCTGACAGGTTCAGTGCAAACTTCTCCCCCCACTCCCCACCAAAAGGGCAAATATCTATCCCAACAGAGTGCTGTCCCCCTGACATCTCAGATGCTCAGGTAAGAGCCGCCCTCTCCAAAGCAAAAAACACAGCATCAATGGGACCAGATGGTGTCCGGGGCTGCATCCTACATGAACTCCAAGAAGAGCTAAACCCAAACATAAAACTACTGTTCAATCTTAGCCTTACTACAGGATATGTACCCAAAGAGTGGCGTACAGCAACAGTGGTCCCTCTCCACAAAGGTGGTGCCTCAACGGATCCTGGAAACTATCGCCCCATAAGCCTGACTAGCTTGGTCTGCAAACTATGGAAAGGATCATCATGGACCTCATAAATAAAGATATTGGGGAACTACAGACACTGGATCCTACCCAGTTTGGCTTTGTTAAGGGCAGATCCTGCCTCTTAAACCTGGTCAATTTCTTTGAAACAGTCACCAAGGCCATTGATGAGGGGAAGGTGGTCCACACAGCCTACCTGGACCTCGCAAAAGCCTTCGATACAATACCCCACTCAGGCATTATAGATAAGCTCACCAGCTTAAATATAAACCCCTATGTCACTAGATGGGTTGCAAACTGGCTCAAGGACAGAACTCACATGGTTAGAATTGCTGGAGCCATGTCAGACTCCAAACCAGTTACAAGTGGCGTCCCACAAGGTTCAGTCCTGGGACCTCTCTTGTTCGGTATATATTTCTCGGCGGTATAGGCCAACACGGAAGGACTGTGGCTGACCAAGTTCGCAGATGACTGCAAACTGGGCACCATAATCAACTCTCCAGCCGACACAAGCATCCTCCAAAAGGGCCTCATAGAAGCAGACAACTGGTGCCAGAGCCATGGCCTCAAGCTAAACACCAAAAAGTGTATAGTCATCCCCTATGGCAAAAACAAAGTGCTCACAAATTACCACATAGGTGGTAATCCATTAAGTACAGAAGAAGTATTAGGGACCTGGGGACCCAAGTTGATAGCAATCTCTCATTTGACAACCATGTGGCTAAAGTGGTTAGAAAAACATTTTATATAGCCCACCTAATCATGAAGGGATTCACATCTAGATCAGGGGAGGTCATCGTACCTCTTTACTCATCCATCATCAGGCCCATAATTGAGTACAATGTCCCTTTTGGGATGTACCTTACCAGACACCTGCAGCAACTGGAAAGACCCCAAAAGTACCTCACCAAGAGGATCAAAGGGCTCAAACAGATGCCATATGCTGCCTGGTTAAAGAAACTCCAGCTCTACTCAGTGGCATACTGGCTGCTCAGAGGCAATCTGTGCCTGATGTATAAAGCCATGTCCAACCTGGAATTAATGGACATGCTGCACCTCAGAAAATCCAAATCCCATCGAGCTATGCACTCAAGAAACTTGATCCTCAGTACTGAAATAAATAGGACATGCTGGAGGGACAGATTCATAACCCAGAGGCTCCCTTCACTCTGGAATAAAATCCCAGTCCAGGTTAGGCAGAGTCCCACATTGACTCTGTTCAAGAGGAATCTTGATGAGTGGATGGGAGATCGTAGGTTTACCCCAGCTATCACTTCTGTGTCACTGTTAGACAGAGGCACAGTATACTAACCTCAAAAAAAGGCATAGCAAAATTAATTTAAAATGGGTGGTGAAAGCCAAACACACTCTGGCTAGGCTTATAAATGCCCTAGGGCAGATAGTCTAGTATGAACCTATGAACCTATGTGATCTTGCATACATACCCCTTGTCACAAGCAGGTAGCCTTCACACATGTCAGCTCCATGTTGTGTAGTACCACAGGCTCATACATACAGAACAGGTTGCTGCAGTACTGTCAGCAGGTCCCTCACAAGTGTAGCCATTACATTAACTGCAACAAATTCACCTGTCAACACCTGTTGACACTGCCATTTCTTCCCCATGCACTCAAACCTGATGCAGTTGATGAGGTCATGCATGATACTGTGTACGACAGGTTTGTGGTATGTATTCCTGAGTTCACTGTGTGGAATAGGGAGACAAAATGGTACATCCTTTGCATACACACAGTAAGGACTGGCACAGGGGATGTGCACGCAGTAACATAAACACAGTTGGCAATAGACAGATTAGTAAACCTACATTTCCACCTTGATGTACTGTACTACTACATACACATGACATGCCCCACATAGATTATATGCATGGGACATAACACATTATCTCTTACAGCACATAATGTTCTAAATGCCTTTGTGGATGGTGAGATAACCCACCAGAAATAGGATGTGGGTTCATGTTTTGCTCCTACAAGCCTAGACAAGTGATAGTGCATCAGACGTTGTATCAGCATGATGTTTCAGTAAGGTATGATGCCTGATGCTGGCATGTGTGTCACTACACTCACTGTGGCCAATTTGGCAACAATATCACATACATGGGCATTGGTAAGGGACACAGACCACATATAGTTTGCAAACATCTGGATATTCCATAGACATCTGTACAGGGGACTAGTATGGTTTGCACAATGGTTTAACATGCTGCATGTGAAGCAGATGTCATTATTATGCTGTATAAAGTGACAATAACCACATACCCACCTTCACAGAGGAACTCAATAGACATTTACCCAAACAGTGGAGACCATCAAGACAGACACCCACTCAACCAACACAACACAGCACAAACCACAGGACACATATCTCACTTACACAATGTGCCCCTCAACATAAGCCCCATAGGCCAACTACCTTGTCTGATACAGTAATTATAGGAGAATGAATAGTGAAGCACACAGATGTCCCACTCACTAGGTTGAAAAAAAATGTTCTATTTTGTTTTCTTATCTATCATGATTGCTAAATTACCATGTAAACAACTGTTTTGTCTGACAAGTGAACTGTATCTGAAGTTGCAATGTTCTGTTTTGTTTTTGTTTTTATGTGGAACTTTTCTCCCCAGGCTTCTACTGAAAATGGACATATATCCAGTTAGACTAGCCCCGTCAACAAATGTAAAATAAATAACAAAAAAATAAAATAAATAAAATATGGAGGAGGTAACAGTCAGCTGTCTATCAGGTGCCAGAGTCCAACACATACACACCCAGTCAGGTCACTCCACAACAATTACAAGTATCACTCTGTCATTGTCTATGTGTGTGTGAATGACCTGAGATGCATCTCCATGGACTACATGAAAATAGACATGGTGGAGTTCTCAATATGTGGGCCAGGCAGGTATGACAGTAGCCCTGAGCA
Source organism: Protopterus annectens (assembly GCF_019279795.1). NCBI lineage: Eukaryota > Metazoa > Chordata > Ceratodontiformes > Protopteridae > Protopterus > Protopterus annectens. Next base: position 543,721,722 of record NC_056732.1, on the reverse strand, counting down.
GTATACTATTGTCACCCAGGAAGATACTGCAGTACAAACAACAAATGATTGACTTCAACAATTGGCTTAAGTGACTGGTGTCACTCTCATGGGATCAAGTATCTGTCTGCTTGGGATGACATGACTGACAGACTGTGATGGCTTGCCAGAGATGGCCTGCATCTACAACCCTGGGTTTCCAGGTACTGGCTAAGTGTCTTGCTACCCCTATAGTGCTTTTATGGGTGGTGTACAAAATCAAATTATCACCGTAACAGCTATACATATATGCAATCAGAAGGTCATGCTGCTCAACATTAGACATCTACATCTCGAGATGCAGCCACTCGAAGCACTCCTCAAAATGGAGAACATTGACATTTGTGCTCTAAGGGAGACCTGGTTTGCAGCAGCAAACAGCACCCCTGCACTACCAGCCTATAACTCATTCCACACCTGTCATCCCCAAAACATAGACCACAGCTACAAAGGCTGTGGTGTCACCATATTAATAATGGATATGCACACATCCAGAGTAGTAGCACAGCATATGGCATCTGAGATACTTCAGTTACAACTGACATTGGGTGATAGTGCAATCCAGGTCATAGCCTGCTATAGTTACACATCCATGTCCCTAGATGCTCTATCCACATTCCTCAACACCCTGGAAACTATCAAGGTCCAATCCAACACTCTCATACTAGGAGAGTTCAACTACCCCTCCATCAACTGGATAAGATACTCAAGCACCAATACACTGGCCCAATGCTTCCTGGAATTCATCAGTTCCAATGTCCTGGACCAGCTCATTCTGACACCCAGTAGAGGAAGCAACATCCTTGACCTGTGTTGATTACTAACATATGGGACTGTTGCTTGTCAACAGTAGTCAATCACTACCTGGTCAGATCCATAAGAGAATAATCACCATGGAAATCCACATCTCACCCACACCCCCCGCAAAGGTAATCACCTTGAAAAATGTCTCAGCTGACTTTGGACTCATAAGAACAGAGGTGGCTAACTTCACAGCACCCATGCCAATGGAAAATACCTGCATGACTGCTGAATCATACACTAATGCACTGTACAAACATGTACATCAATGCATGGAATTATCCATACCCAACAGAAGCAAGACACTCTCCTCCAAACACTGGAGGCCAATCTGGTGGTCCCCTGCCATTAATAACCTGTACAACAGAAGGAAGAAACTGCTGCAGAAAAACGTGGAGTCCCAAGATTGGTGAAACTCCCTTATTAGCCTCAACAACAACTTGAGATCCCTCATGAAATTATCCAAAGCCACCTATGATGGCAGAATTGCATTAGACACTGACAACAAACACACATCCTTTTTAGTGGTATCAAAAACCTCCATGCCAATACCCAGAAGTGCTCTGAGTTACTACACAATGATACCTCCTATACTGAACCAACTGATATTACCAACATTCTTGCTAACACATTCAGTGCCAGCTTTACCCCTCTCTTCCTCCTAGGGGAACAATAAGAATGCCAGAAGAATGCCAGGCACCCAGTACTGCCAACCAGGTCACACATGCATTGCCCATGGCAAGAATACAGCTTCTGTGGGACCCCAAATTATCCCTGGCTGTATTCTACATGAACTACAAAGACACCTGGCACCATATCTGTGTGCCCTGTTCAGTCACAGCCTCACCTCAGGCTTTGTCCCTCCCAAGTGGCGCACAACTACAGTCATCCCTCTCCATAAAGGTGTGGTACCTACAGACCCTGGGAATTATCAGTCCAGTACCCTGATTAATCTGATGTGTATAGCTCTGGAGAGCATCATCAGGGACCTGATTGACAAACTCTGGACCCCACACAGTTTTTCTTTGTGAAAGGGAGATCATGCCTGCTCAACTTGGTTAACATTTTTGAGCCAGTCACCAGGGCTGTGTATGTCAGTAAGGCACCGCATACAGCCTATATCAATCTGGCCAAGGCTCTTGATGCCATTCCTCAGTCAGAAATTATGGATGAACCCACCAAACTAGGCATCGACCCCTATATCACTAGGGGGTTGCAAATAGGCTCACAGATAAAACACACAGTGTGAAAGTAGTGAGCTCCAAATCAGACTGCCAGCCAGTAATGAGTGGAATCCCACATGGATCAGGCCTGGGTACTCTCCTGTTCAGCATGTACTTCTCAGGAGTCCAGGCCAACACAAAGGCACTCTGGCTGACCAAGTTCAAAGGGAACTGCAAACTGGGGGACATCATTAACTCCACATGTGATGCAGACATCCTGCAAAAAGGCATCACTGAGACCACTAACAGGTGTGGAAACCATGGCCTGAAGCTTAACACCACAAAATGCATCATCAGCCCCTTTGGTAAAATCTCAGTTCCCACTAAGTACCACATCGATGTGAGCCCACTGAACACTGTAGGTGTTATAAGAGATCTGGGGACACAGGTTGACAGCAGCCTCTCCTTTAACCACCACATTGTCACTGTGTTCAGGAAATCCTTCTATGTGACACATCTCATTATCAAGGGTTTTGCATCCAGGAAGAAGAAGCTCATCATCTTTGTGTAGTCTTCCCTCATTAGACCAGTCATCAAGTATAATGGCCCATTTGGCATGTACCTCACTATACACCTGCATCAGCTGGAGAGGCCACAGAAGTACCTCACAATGAGGATCCTAGGCATTAAACACATGTCCTACACAGACAAACTGAAAAGACTCCAGCTATTTTCTGTCTCATATCGCCTACTTAGAGGTGATCTCTGCTTGACTTCCAAAGCCATGTCGTACCCAACTCTTTTACAAATGCTACATCTAAAGATATCCCAATCTCTCTGTACCACACACTGCAGGGACCTCGACCTCATTACCACAATCAACACAATATGCTGGAGGGACAGATTCCTCACCCAGAGACTGCACATTCCCTGGAACAAACTTCCCATACATTCACAAAAATACCAAATCTTCCAACGAAGCAAAAAACAATGAAATACAAATAAAAAAAGTCCCAACACAAACATGGTTTCACCGATCTAATAACACAAAACACATTGATCCCAATGAATGAGCACTTTCACCATAAGAATGACTTCATCAGAGTGTGACTTCCCATATATGTCAAGCAAGGCACCTAGATGACCCTGTTCCAGAGAGATCATGATGAGTGGATGGGTAATAGAAGGTTCACCCCAGGGATCACTCCAGTGGGTCTATTTGTTGGCGTCACTGGGAACTAACGTCAGGTGGCATAATGGCAGGGCACTTCTATGGACTAGGCTTGTAATGGCTCCAGGGCCATTAGCCTAGTACACACTTATGAACCTATAAGGGGAGTGACATAGGTATGACTGATACAGTAGGCCAATGGGTGGGTAACTTATCAAAATACTTTTTCCTACAAACATACACAGTTACAAACACACTTATACACCCACACACATATTTGCCAGATCTGAGAGTCAAACCCCTACCTTTCTAGTTATTTGTACTATAGTGTTAGGCATTTGTTGCATACACTACAGAGCTTACTGGACTGACAACTGGCCAAAGGTGCTGATAAGGGGAATGACATCAACAGGATTGATAAAGTATGCCAGTGGGAGGGAACCTTAACAAAATACTTCTTCCTACAAACATACACAATTTTACACCCACTTAGACACCCACGTGCACAATTGTTAGATCGGAGACTAGAACCCCTGCCTATCAAGTTATTTGTATTATAGTGTTACGCAGTTATGACATGCACTACAGAGCTTACTGGGCTGACAACTGGCCAAAGGTGCTGATAAGGGGAATGACATCAGCAGGAGTGATAAAGTAGTGCAGTTGGTGGGAGACTTATCAAATACTTTTTCATACAAACATACACACACACATTCATTTGCCAGATCTGAGATTAGAACCTCTGTCTAGCTAGTGATTTGTACTATTGTGTTACACAGTTATCACATACACTACAGAGCTTACTGGTCTGGCCACTGGCAAAAGGTGCTGATAAGTGGAATGACATCAGCAGGAGTGATAAAGTGGGGCACTGGAAAGTGTTGTGGGTGGGAATGGCCTAAAACTGTTTCACCTACAAACAGACAAACACCCCTCACTCTTACATATATAACTGGCACACACACCAGTTGCCATTATTGATATTAGAATCCCTACCTATCTAGTTATTTCTACTATAGTGTTATGCAGTTATCACATGTGCCACAGAGCTTAGAGGGGTGATCAGTGTCCAATGGTACTTCTAAGGTGAATGAAAGCAGCGGATCTTGTGAAGTAGGGCAATGTGTAGTTTACAGAGTGGGAAGAGGTTCCTAATATTTGGAACTATGGAGACACATGCACACACACACACACACACACACACACACACACACACACACACACACACACACACACACACACACACTCACGTGATGTGATATTTTAAACTCAACCTCAGTACTGTTACACAATGGAGCTCACCTTTTATGCTAGCACATGTAACTGTTTACAACTGGTATGCCATTGTCTAAAGCAGGACATCACTGTAAGCCATTCAGGGTATCTGTGTGTGTGTGTGACTCACTCTGTCTGTGTCCCCCTGTGTCTCTCTCTGTATCACTGTCTGTCTCTCAGTTCCCCACATCTATGTGTGTGTATGCTTGACATATGTTGTTATCTGTTGCCCATATCTGTGTGTGTGTGTGTGTGTGTGTGTGTGTGTGTGTGTGTGTGTGTGTGTGTGTGTGTGTGTCTCACACAACAGATGCAGATATATCACATATGGGCCACTTACAGCTAGTTGAGGGTAATCCTGTCTGATGCGTGTGTGTGTGGGGGGGGGGACAGTTGAGGTGTACATAGCTGTCTGTATGCATGGACATATGTACATAATACAGTCATATATTCCGATGTGGATTCCAACATGTCCTGTGATTCTCTAAGTGTAAGAGCATGCCCAGTGTGACCTTCTACAGTTAGGATGGGACTCCATTCCAGAGATAGGTGTACTCCAGTCCAGGGTTTTGTGTGCTACAGCCATACCTCTCAGGTGTACACAGGACTCGCCTCAGGGTACTTGTTTTGTTTAGCATTTTCTGACATATCTGTAGTCTGAAACTGCAATGTATTGTGTCATTACCTAGTGCCAGACATACTCAGATCATCACAGTGCTTTACCAGAGGAATAGTAGTTGTATGATGCATAGACCAATATTATGAGGGAAGCTATGTAAATTCTTGCCCAACAAGGCCATTTGTGAGTTGCAGCTACAGCCAGTGTAGTAATAACACACAGCTGTGTGAACAGTCCAGCAACTTGGTGATATACTGGCTGGGGATCTCCTGCTTGTGTGGTATCTTTCTAACCTGAGATGTCATATCCTTATGAATGCATACCTCTGACCTGTGCATTTTTTGGCAGGTTGTCCAGGTGTTTGGCTAGAGGTTTCATCCTTTCTACGTAAACTTGTGTTTTTATGGCAAATTAGTTACATAGAATTAAAGTGTGATTTTACAAAATAATACAGACATTACTGTTTCCGAATACATAACCTTCAGACAATTCCCACTACTGCAAACCCCTCACTCCACCAACATTCTTAGTATGTAAGGACGATTTTTGCAACACATGCCTATCATTGTGCCTTTGTTCTACTTTTCTTTCTGCCCTTGTCCAGACATCTTGCTGTCAATGGTTGGGAGTTATGGGTGTGGGTACAAAGTGCATTCAACTGTGCAGGCATGTCCATTATTTGTAAAAGCAAACATAAGAAAAAGGATTATTGAGAATGACCACTGGCAACAGTACCACACAGCACTTATATTCACAAAAGCCTTGGCACCTCTGCTACACATCCTTCAAGATGTCACTAATATGTGTAGCATATTCCACATAGCACTGTGACTTCCAGGTATGTCAGTGGCAGAGCAGTGGGTGTCACTGACATGCATAACAGTTCACACTGCAGTTATCTGTACATGGCCCTGTCAAAGGCAGCACTGTACCTAGGGCAGTACAAGATGACTGCCAGGAGAATATTCTGGCCAGATCCAGACAGGATTAACCACACATACACATAGCTCATTGACCCCTGAATATTGTGGACAGGCAACATGTTTTCATGTGTATTGGTACAGCCCTGCCAATGTCTGCTATGCTGCTGTTTCCATGCAAACATATATGTTACTGCATTTGTGTGGGTATATGGGGGGGTCACACCTGTCCACTGCACACATTTGCACAGACTGTGCTGGCATTTGCTTTACATTTTGGTTCCATTTACCATACTATTGTGCCCTGTCTTGGGGACTGAAGGCATAGCAGTAAAGATTCCAGGTCAGATTGTGCTGGCATACATTTGAGTTTCAGACTTCTTACCCTTCATAGCCTTACTTCAACTGCAGGTCCTGCTGTGCTATCACTGTGTGAGTCTGTAGGGGGTTGACATTGCTGCCATTTGTGTGCCTTTACCAGACATTTCTCTGTGGTTTTCTACAGCTGACTTGTTGTGTGAGTGTGAGGGGTGGTTATGGGACCACCACCCTGAAATCCATGACTGTGACCTATGAACCCTACTTAGTTGTCCCCACACCTATACAACAGCGGGATTTGCCACCTTGGGTACTATTGCATAGTGTGTGGAGGCCAGTTTTGGCCAGACATTTCCTGGTGGCCAACATAGCTGTCAGTTGTGTGCTGCTATCCCAGTAGGCCACCTCATTCCCTTGTATGCATGCAGCATTACCATAGATATGCTAGCAAAACATACTATTCCATCCATTTATTGTTAGGAAGACTGACTTACCTTGTGCTTGCAGTAGTTATGAGGACAGTGCTTGAGGGCCACCTATGTTGGATGCACACAGTACACTGCCTATACATGGTAAGTTACAGGTAATGTGATGTGTGTGTCATCCATTTTATTGGTTGTGTGAGTCAGAGAGAGGTGTCAGTCCCTAGGGTCCCTACAATGTCAGTCTGTGTGCTGTGTGTTGCTTCTTTGCCAAGGCCTGAGCATACTGGGCACAACTCCGTCTGCCAATGGGAGCAGGCTCAGGGGCCTCCTCCTGTGATTCCCTCTGTGCCTGTGGGGACCTTGGCAATAATGGTGGGCTGTGTGGCCCTTCCCCGTGCTGTTTCCTGCTTCAGCTGTTTCTGCAGGATCATATTGTGTAGCATGGCACATACTATGAACATGTGTGCACATGTGGCTGGAGAGTACCGCAGGCTCCACCAGATATGTCAAGGCAGTAGAACCGTGACTTGAGCATCCCAAACACATACTTTATAATGATCCTGGTTTGTGCATGTGCCTCTTTATGGAATTCTTGTGTGGTGTGTGCATTCCTGATGAGTGTCATCATCCACGGCTCCAGTGCATAGCCAGCAGCCCCCACCAGATGGCCATACAGGATGTCCCCACTGGCAAATGCTTGGTACATCTGTGACGAATGCCAGATGTGGGAGTCGTGATAGCTTCCAGGGTTGCCAGGACACGCATTCATGATAATGCCCTGGGCATTGCACACTACCTGGCAGTTGATGGAGGCAAAGCCCTTGTGGTTTATGTATACCCTACCCTGTTCACCGGGTGGTGCTTTGATGTGCATGTGCGTGCAGTCAACAGCACCCAATTCCTCTATGTATTCTGCTACATGGTGGAAGAGATACATATTGCTGGTCCACTCCTCACGGGTGTTGGGGAAGTAAATGTGTTCACCAGCATGTGGTAGCATGGCATCCAGGAACTGGTGGAGTACCGTGGATGCAGATGCCTGTGAGACCCCCATCATGTCCCCAGTAGGACTTTAGAAAGCACCTGTCGCTAGAATTCTTAAGGCTACACATTCCTTGGTATCCACAGGGATGGGTTCCTCTCTGTTGGCTCTAGGTCTGAGTTGAGGTTGGCACAGCTCAGTGAGTTGCTGACGTATATTTCTGTCCACCCTGTAGCACTCTACTATCTCCAGATCATGTAGCCCCTGGTAGGTTACCCTGGGTCTGAACACTCTTCTCCTCCTCCTTGGTCTGTGGCAGTTGTCAGCATTATCCTCCTCTCTGCCATCAGCCTCAAGCATATACTGATGGATCAAAGTAATGGCAGCCCCAAACATTCTTCCAATTAAAATTCCCCCGCATGTATACACCAATGGTGCAGAGTTTGTGGGAGAAACAGACTGTAAGGTGTTTCCATACTTTATACTGTTGTGCTGCAGATGCTGCCTGTATGATTGGCTGACTATGATACATAATAGCTGCCACCTGTATTACTCATGGCTTTGATTTGGCCACTGTGAGTGTTAGAGGCATTACTGGTAATTTGTGCATGATTGCCTTTATTCTGCTGTTTGTTGCCCTTTTTTTAATTATTTTTACTTACATCTCCTCCCACTTTTAACTATGCAGCCACCTGCCAGCTGTATTATTGTGTGCTTTGCCTGGCCCATTGTGAGTTGCAGGAGTCCCATATTAGTGATTTCTACTTAATTTATCCTTTATTGTGCTGTTGTCCTTTATTTATTTATTTTTTACATCTCCACCCATTTTCAGCTATGCAGCCACCTGTTAGCTGTATTACTGAGTGCTTTCAATGGCCAAGTGTATGTTGCAGTATCCCATATTGCTGTTTGTGCAGCACTTTCCGTGTACTGCTATTTCCTTTTTCTTTTCCTATATCCTTCCTGTTTAAGCCACAGCATGCCAACCAGAGATGTTTAGCTAGTATAAACAGCGAGAAATGGCCCTCCTCTTGAAGCAAACATGCTTCTTGGTTCATGGAATAAATGTATACAGCCTCAGACTCACCCACTCACTTAGCTGTGCTTAGCTAAGCACAAACCCAGCCAATGGAGCTCTAATATGCTTACAGCAAGCATGACATACCCCCTTTTAATGTTAGTTACTCCTCCTGTCTACACAGTGGTGTGAAAGCACCTACATGGTTAGATGCAGTGTGATACTTAAGAAGAATTTTGTGATTCAGTATAAGTCCCCTTATTAACATACCCCACTGCCTTACTCCATAGTTACTGCACTACACAAGAACCTTCCCCCTTAGCAACCAGTGTTCCCTGCCATTGTTTCAATTCTGCTTGCCATTGACTATAATAGCAAAATGCAACTTTCCCCTAAAATGGACTTTTTATATTAATTTTTTTTTATTTTCCCCACCATCCCATTTGCATGGTGCTCCCCTATGCTTAAACGGCCAAGATCCGCTGAAAAATAATAAACATTTATTTTTTTAAAAATTTAAACAGTTTAACATGCCAATAGCCATATATTTGGCTATTGGCATGCCTACAGGTTAAGGTCCATGCTTTTATTGGAGGTGTCATGGCTCCATTTTCATTTTTGCAGAAATGTATTCGGCTAGTAGCCGAATGCATTTCTACAGCTTAGACTGTTCATGCATGGCTACCTACCTGCTTCCTGGATTACAGAGGAGGGCCATTTCTTGCTGTTTTCACCAGCAAATGAGGTAATTAGCATCCTGAATGAGTTTCCGTGCAGGAACAGTGTTGGCTCGCTTATGTACATCAATACGGCACGTTCCTGGATCACTCGGCGGCCATATTCCATGCAGAAGTGGCTACACTGCTCCTGTATGGACATTTTAGCTTCGTGAATCTGGCGGTTGGTCTTTTAGAATGTAGATAAATTGTACCTTACACAATAAATACTTAAATATTATTACATTACTTGCTGTTATGAGAAAGAAAGTGCTTCAAGAAAAGAAGTATATTTCAAAGAAAACATAAAAATCCTTATCTGATGATTATTACTGGAAAGTTTGGATTTATATTATGAGTAAGTTGTCTTAAAAATGTAGAATTCAGGTAAAAAATGCAATTTAATTACTTTAAATGCAATTAAGTCTTCACAACAGATTTTGAAAATTATTTATTATGAAGGCCTCCATATTGGCATAAAATTGTTATGAATTAACATATGTATCATTATGTTTTTTTATCCAAATTTGCCTGAGTCATATTTGATTACATCCATATCACTCATCATGAGAAGTACAAAAAAGAAACAATTCACATTTTTAGTTGGCAATGCTTTTGTATTTTATTTATTTATTTGACATTTGATAACTGAGTTAGTTTGACTGGGCTGCAGAGCCCTTTTTCAGTGGAGACCCGAGGAGAAAAGCTCCACAGATAAACAGATACAAAAACAAAACATCATACAATATTAACATACAAGCGTATATCCACAGGAGAAACAGAATACAACTTATAAATGAACATGTTGGATTACAAGAGCAATACTGAGGGTGCAAACAGCTATGGTTCATAGGTAAGTACTAGGCTATCTGCCCAAGGGCATTTATAAGCCTATCCAGAGTGTGTTGGCTTTCGCTGCCCCATTTATTAATTAACTGATCCTCTGTCAAGCAGAGCCAATGAAGTGATCCCAGGGGTGTATTTTCAGTTACCCATCCACTCATCAAGGTTTCTCTTGAAGAGTGTTTGTGAGGGGCTCTGCCTGATGTAATTTGGAATTTTGTTCCAAAACATGGGGAGTCTCTGTGACAGGAATCTATCCCTCCAGCATGTTCTATTTATTGTTGTGGCGAGGTTTAGCTTACTAGAGCTCGTGGCTCACAGTGACCTGGATTTCTTTAGGTGGAGCATGTCCATCAATTCTGAGTTGGACATGGCTTTGTAAGTCATGCAGAGATCACCTCTGTGTAAGCGATATGCCACTGAGTACAGCCGGAGTTTTTTCAGTCGGGCTGCATAGGACATATGTTTGAGGTCAGTAATCTTCTTGATGAGGTACTTTTGTGGTCTTTCCAGCTGTTGGAAGTGTCTTGTGAGGTACATCCCAAATGAGGCATTGTACTCTATGATAGGTCTAATGAGTGACGCGTAGAGGGGCACTATAACCTCTTTATTTCTACATTTGAACACTTTAGTAATTAGATTGGGCCACATGGAAGGATTTCCTAACTACTTTGGCAATATGATTGTCAAAGGAGAGATTACTATCTACCTGGGTCCCCAGATCTCTTATTACCTCTTCTGTATTAAGGGGGCTGCCACCTATGTGGTAATTCATGGGTGATTTGTTTTTCCCAAATGGGATGACTATGCATTTTTTGGCTTTTAGCTTGAGGCCATGACTGTCTCAGTAAGGCCCTTTTGGAGGATGTCTGTGTCAGCCAGAGAGTCAATAATGGCTCCCAGTTTGCAGTCATCGGTGAGCTTGGTAATCATAGTCCTGCCTGTACTTCTGAGAAGTATATGCGAATAGTAGGGGTCCAAGGACCGAGCCTTGTGGGACACCACTTGTGACTGCTTTAGAGTCAGACCTGGAGCCCACTATTCTTACCGCGTGAGTTCTGTCTGTAAGCCAGTTGGCAACCCATCTCATGACGTAGGGTTTGTGCTCAGACTGGTGAGTTTTTCTGTAACAACTGGGTGGGGAATGGTGTTGAAAGCCTTGGTGAGGTCAAGGTAGGCTGTGTGAACCATCTTTCCCTTGTCTATGGCCTTGGTGACGGTCTCAAAGAAGTCAACCAGGTTTAGTAGGCATAATCTGCCCTTAACAAAGCCAAACTGGGTTGGGTCAAGTGTTTGGATGTTCCCATTGTCTTTGTAATGAGTTACATAATGATGCGCTCCATAGCCTTGCAGACCAGGCTAGTCAGGCTTATAGGGTGATAGTTACCAGGGTCAGTTGTGGCCCCACCTTTGTGGGGAGGAATAACCATTGCTGGGCACCATTCTAAGGGCACATAGCCTGTGGAGAGGCAAAGGTTGAACAGCGTGTTTAGGTGGGGGGTTAGTTTGTTCTGTAGTTCATGCAAGACGCAGCCTGGGACACCATCTGCTCCCATTGACGCAAAGGGCTGTATTCACCTGTGCGCCTGTGATTTTTGGGACACTGCACTTTTCTGGTATTGTTGTGGGCCCTTTTGGAGGTGAGAGGGGGGCAAAGTTTGCACTGAATCTATCTACCAGGATGTTGGCAATATCACTAGGTTTAGTATATTTTGTGCTATTTTGCACTAGTTCAGTGCATATCTGCGAGTTGCCACTTAGATTCTTAACATAGCTAAAGAAGGCTTTGTGGTTATCTTTTGAATCCTTGGCTATTTTTCTTTCGAAGTTAGCCTTAGATGATTTCATGACGGACCTTAGTTTCTTACTGATACTGATCAGGAATGTCTTTCCTTCTTGGGATTTGCTTTTTTTCTAAACTAGATTCCTCCTTCTATTGTATAGCCTGTTTATTGCAGGGGTCCACCAAACTGGTTTCCTGCTCGTAGAGGTCTGAGTCTTGGTTTTGCTAGGGATGGCATGATCCATGCATCCTTACAAGTGCTCATAGAGTGCATTTGTAAAGGTTTCTGCATCTTGGGCAGCTTTATCCTTTAGCGTGGGGGCTGTGAAACTTACCACCTTTGTTTAAGTAAGGTGAAGTTTGCTTTAGAAAAGTTTTTTACTGTGGTTTCCTTAGTTGGGGGTGGTGGTGGGGTGTGGACATCCAGAGTGATTAGTTTATGGTCTGATCTAACCAGTGACGGGTTGACCTCCGGTGTGGAACACCTGTCACCCATGTTGGTGATGACCAGGTCCAATATGTTTTCACCTCTGGTAGGGGAGTCTACCAGCTGATCCAGGGCATTTGAGTTGATGAATTCCATGTAGTGCTGGGCATGGGAATTTGTACTCAATAGTTTTCCCAGTGAATGGTAGGGTAATTGAAATTGCCCAATATCAGGGTGTTTGGTAGGACCTTCATGTTTTCCAGTGTCTCCAGAAAGGTGGAGTGGTGGTCCTGGGTCATGGAGGGTGATCTGTAGCAGGCCACAATTTGCAATGCAGATTTGCCCGATGTTAGTTGCACATGGATGATCTCAGAGGTATCATGCTGTGCCACTAACTTGGAGGTGTAGGTATCCTTGATGAAAATGGACACCCCCTCCTTTTGTGTTTCTGTCCATGTTCTGTGGCGGAAACGTGTGGTATGAATTGTAGCCTGGTAGTGCTGGGGTGCTCTCTGGAGTCTTGAACTAGGTTTCAGTTACTGCACAGATATCGACGTTCTCCATACTGAGGAGTGCTTTGAGTGCGTGCATTTTGAGATTTAAACTCCTGGCATTCAGTAGCATAACCCTTTTTTGTTAATTGTGCTGTTTATGGAGGTGGGTTTGACTTTTGAGCCTTGCCTAAAAAGGCACTATGGGGGCAGCAAGAGCCTTGGCCAGTATTTGAAAGCCTAGGGGTGACAGGTGCAAGCCATCTCTTGCAAAGCAGCGTGGCTTGCCGAGCATGTCATCCCAAGCTGACAGACACTGGATCCCCTTTGAATGACACCAGAAACTTAGCCAATTGTTGAAATTGATCATTTTTTCTTTATACTGAGGTATCATTCTTGGTAAGGGCAGGATGCTACTCAGGGTCAGGGTCATACCAGCCTGGGCTGCATGATCAGAGAGCTTTTCCATGACACTTTTCATGTAGTCCAGGGGGGTACGTCTCAGGTCATTCACTCCAACATGAACAATGACAGAGTCATATTTGTACTTGTTCTGGAGTGACCTGAGTGCTTGTCTTATGTGGCGGATTCTGGCTCCAGACAGGCCGCTAATAGTAACCTTCTGCTTGTCCAAACGTCAGTGTGCCTGACTATAGAGCCACCTATTACTAGTGTGTTAGGTATGTTATTTCTCCTTAAGGGCTGTGATTGTGCGGCACACTGATTTTGTGTTTTATGTGTTGTCTGGTTTGTGAAGGAAATGCAGGTTGTTTGGGTGTCTGCTTTGGAGGTCTCTGATGCTTTAGCAGGTTTTTATTTAGAGCCTCCAAGTATGGTTTTGTGTATTTATGTGTATTTTTTGCCAGTACTGTTTTAGTAGGTCTGTGTGCGGCTGGTGTTAGTGTGTTAACCTTCTCCTCTTGACTGTCTGTTCCAATCTTGGGTGGAGGCAGCTTAGCTTCCAGTTTGGCTGTATAATTTCATCTCAGGCATATGTTAGTGTTTTGTGGTAGGAGGAGAGGGTTGTCTGTGTATATGAGGCAGTTGTAGCATTGCCTCAGGATACCCAGATTCATCAGCTGGACTGGAGAGTGCACCTAAAGTTGCCCTTTGGTCATGCCTGAATAGTAGGGTGAGCTGCTTAGTCACTTGCTTGGTGAGGGGTGAATAAAGAGCCTTGCCCTGCTGGGCAATCAGTGTCAGGGTATATTAGTGCTTGTTCCTCTAGCGCCTCAGCAACAGTAAGTCTTCAAGTTGTAACATACAAAACTTTAAAAAACATTTATATACTACCAGCTCTACTCAATTAAACAATAAAACAATTAATTAATTAAACATTTAAAAACTCATATACCATTTTTAAAGTAACATACATCAAATTTACATCATACTTTTCCAACAACAGTCCGTATTCAAACCCCTTGGAATCAATGTATCATACTTTAATATAAAAATTGTTTCTTTCCGTAAAAGCATTAACTTGTACATTTCTTTATCCAAATGTTGCACATTAATTTGTTCCAAAACAGTGGCTTTCAAACCCTCTACATTCCCATCATGACATTTATTAAAATGAAGAGCCAAAGGGCTCTCCATTTTATTTACTCTAATATCTCTCAAATGTTCCAACAATCTTGTTTTAAACATCCTTTTCGTTTGACCTATATAGAACTTATTATAACTACATTTGATGGCGTATATAACACCCTCTGTCCTACAATTAAATATTCCATTTGTTTTAAAACTAATATTATTTATATACAAAAAGGAATTAATAATATAAGGACAACCACTGCATCTACCACAGGGTTTCATCACACTAAAATAAATTTGCTGACTTAATTTAATATCAGGTCTCTGAAACTTAGTGTGCACCACCAAATCTTTAATATTCCTTCCTCTCTTATACGAAAAAATCAGTTTTTTATTTGTAAGACCATCAAGTTCTATAAACTTTTTAAGAAATTCCCAAAAATGAAGAATACAATGTTTAATATTATCACTTAAAATATTATATTTAGAAACTACAAACAAATTCTCCTCTGTCACCACCACTTTTTCGACTTATCATTTTTACTATTTCTATTATATCTATTATTAAGTACTTTTTGAACACTTTTATCTATCACTTTTGTGTCACATTTTCTACTTTTAAACATTAACTTTGTTTGTTCTAATTCATTATTAAAAACATGTTCCCCATTAAACAATCTGGAAATTCTCAAAAACTCTCCAAAAGGCAAAGATTCTATAGTATGTTTGGGATGACAGCTATTTCCCATTAAAAACTCATTTACTATGCCAAACTTTCTATGTATGCTAGTACTAATGTGTTTTCCTATTGTTCCACATAAAGTGATATCCAGAAAGGAAACTTGATGGCCAAGTTGCAAGCCATCAAAAGTTATATTGAATCTATTGGTTTGAATATCTTCCACAAAATTTTATACTAAATGATTGCCACCTTCACACAAAAAAATCAGATCGTCTATGTATCTAAAATAAAATTTTACATAATCTTTAAAAAATAATTTATCATAAATACATTCTCTTTCAACCAAACCCATAAAAATATTTGCATACATGAGTGCAAAAGGTGCACCCATGGCCGTACCTTGGATTTGGTGATACAATTGATTTTCAAAGTAAAAAAAAATATTTTCTAAACAAAATTGCACTAAATCTAAAACATAATGAGTAAGCGGGCTATTGCCCATCTGATGCAACAAAGATTCTAATCCAAAGACATATTTAATATTGGTATAAAGACTTCTTACATCTAAGGTTATCCAATACATACTTTTCCGCCACACAACATTTCTTATTTTATCTAAAAAATCAAATGAATCCTTAATATACGATGGAAGTTGCTTGGCTTCCTTTAATAATACGCCATGCAGGATAATACCTAAATTATGTAAGAAATATTTACTTGCTGAAACTATAGGACGGCCTGGTGGATTTATACTATCTTTATGTATTTTGGGCAAACAATAAAAATAGGCTGGACTTGTCTCATTTTCCATAAATTTACTTTCCATATCTTTTTCAGACCAATAACCCAGTCTTAAACCCTTATGAATTAATGATATATATTCTTGCTTAGCCTGTTCAATAACCCCAATATTAACTATTTTATAAACTGTCTTGTCCTCTAATAGTTCAAGACACATTTTTAAATATTGAGAATAATGAAGTATAACTATTTTATTACCCTTGTCTGACGGTTTACTAACGAGTTCCCTTTGTTTAGAAAACTCAATCAAAGACAACCATTCTTGTTTAGACAAATTATATTTTACATTTTTCAAATTAAAACTTTTAAATAACATTTCTAATTCAAATTGAACCATAGCATGAAATTTTTTTATGCCCTCATGTGTAAACGGTGGCATAAATTCACTTTTAAAAATCATAGCAGAGGTGTCAATAGGACAGTAAGCATTTACATCAGTATTACAGGAGACAAAAGAATCAAACAGAACACTTTCAAACAAATGTTCAGCTGTACTAAAAGTATCATCATGGCATACTTCACTAACACCGCAAAAAAATGTACGATGTTCAAAATAATACCAGAGATGTAATTTCCTAACAAATTTATACATTTCTAATTTACACTCATACATTAAGATAGTATAAATCCACCAGGCCATCCTATAGTTTCAGCAAGTAAATATTTCTTACATAATTTGGGTGTTATCCTGCATGGCGTATTATTAAAGGAAGCCAAGCAACTTCCATCGTATATTAAGGATTCATTTGATTTTTTAGATAAAATAAGAAATGTTGTGTGATGGAAAAATATGTATTGGATAACCTTAGATGTAAGAAGTCTTTATACCAATATTAAACATGTCTTTGGATTAGAATTTTTGTTGCATCAGATGGGCAATAGCCCGCTTACTCATTATGTTTTATATTTAGTGCAATTTTGTTTAGAAAATATTTTTTTTTACTTTGAAAATCAATTGTATCACCAAATCCAAGGTACGCCATGGGTGCACCCTTTGCACCCATGTATGCAAATATTTTTATGGGTTTGGTTGAAAGAGAATGCATTTATGATAAATTATTTTTTAAAGATTATGTAAAATTTTATTTTAGATACATAGAAGATCTGATTTTTTTGTGTGAAGGTGGCAATCATTTAGTACAAAATTTTGTGGAAGATATTCAAACCAATAGATTCAATATAACTTTTGATGGCTTGCAACTTGGCCATCAAGTTTCCTTTCTGGGTATCACTTTATGTGGAGCAATAGGAAAACACATTAGTACTAGCATACATAGAAAGTTTGGGGTAGTAAATGAGTTTTTAATGGGAAATAGCTGTCATCCCAAACATACTATAGAATCTTTGCCTTTTGGAAAGTTTTTGAGAATTTCCAGATTGTGTAATGGAGAACACGTTTTTAATAATGAATTAGAACAAACAAAGTTAATGTTTAAAAGTAGAAAATTTGACACAAAAGTGATAGATAAAAGTGTTCAAAAAGTAATTAATAATAGATATACTAGAAATAGTAAAAATGATATAAGTCAAAAAAGTAGTGGTGACAGAGAGGAGAATTTGTTTGTAGTTTCTAAATATAATATTTTAAGTGATAATATTAAACATTGTATTCTTCATTTTTGGGAATTTCTTAAAAATGTTATAGAACTTGATGGTCTTACAAATAAAAAATTTATATTTTCGTATAAGAGAGGAAGGAATATTAAAGATTTGGTGGTGCACACTAAGTTTCAGAGACCTGATATTAAATTAAGTCAGCAAATTTATTTTAGTGGGACGAAACCCTGTGGTAGATGCAGTGGTTGTCCTTATATTATTAATTCCTTTTTGTATATAAATAAGATTAGTTTTAAAACAAATGGAATATTTAATTGTAGGGCAGAGGGTGTTATATACGCCATCAAATGTAGTTGTAATAAGTTCTATATAGGTCAAATGAAAAGGATGTTTAAAACAAGATTGTTGGAACATTTGAGAGATATTAGAGTAAATAAAATGGAGAGCCCTTTGGATCTTCATTTTAATAAATGCCATGATGGGAATGTAGAGGGTTTGAAAGCCACTGTTTTGGAACAAATTAATATGCAACATTTGGATAAAGAAATGTACAAGTTAATGCTTTTATGGAAAGAAACAATTTTTATATTAAAGTATGATATATTGATTCCAAGGGGTTTGAATACAGACTGTTGTTGGAAAAGTGTGATGTAAATGTGATGTATGTTACTTTAAAAATGGTATATGAGTTTTTAAATGTTTAATTAATTAATTATTTAATTGTTTAAGTGAGTAGAGCTGGTAGTATATAAATGTTTTTTAAAGTTTTGTATATTACTCCTTGAAGGCTTACTGTTGCCGAGGTGCTAGAGCAATACATTTCTTTTTTCAGTGGCTGTTGCTGTGTGGTTCGTTTTTGTGGTGAAGCAATTTCCTGGTTGGTGTTGTTATTTCTATATTAATGCTTGCTATTAGGTCTGAGCAAGTGCTGGGCTGTAAGATGCTTTTTGAGTGCGTAGGTTGAGAGTTAGACTAGTTTCAAGGGAAAAATTGAAGAGGAGGCTTAGTGGAGCTGGGAATAATTTGACCATAACTAACCAGCACTGCCCAGTGCACAAAACCGTGCAAATGTGGTTTTTATAGTAGGGAAATGAAAGAAATAGAAATTAGCCCAAAATGGCTAATAAACTACTAACTTCTGGGCTAGAACCACTCCTCCAGGGACAGATAGGTTGCTCGAAGTTCCCCTCTCTCACAGGTGAACAGCGAAACTTCCTTCTATCAAAGTAAGGTATGGACAACTCAGAAAGTAGTATCACAGCCCTGGATTCAGCACTAGCCTGAAAACTGGACTATACTAGCTTAGAAAGGTGGGACACAAGGACTTTTTTTGTTTTTTTTTGTTTTGTTTTTTTGAAAAGATAAGGCAAAAACAGTAAAAAATACACTTAAAACAGCTTTAAACAACTACAAACTATCAGAAAAGGCTATTGCACTTTAGTGTGTAGCCTACAACAGTTAAATAAATTATTTAAACAAAAAAACAACTTTTTAAAAGTGCAGGCAGTCAAATAAGTACAATATGTGAAAAGAAACAAGCTTTTAAATCACAATAAACACTGGAAAATCTGCGTTTAGGCAGAAAACAGTTAAGTACAGCAAGAAAGTAAAGAAAACGGATACTTAATCACTCCAAAGTCTCTCTTCTAAGCTAGAAGGCTTGTATCAGTTTAAGGCTTTCTAGTGCTACCCAGTAGGTTACTTAGAGGAAAGATGGGAAACAAGCACAGATATGGTCTTTTAAACCAGAAAGTTGAAAGAGACGGACAAACTGTCCAAATGGTCAATAAACTACAATTTCTGGGCCAAGAACCTCTCCTCTCATGGTAGATAGGCTACCTAGTGCTTACCACTCCCACGGATAAGCTAGAAGGCTTCCCTCCAACACAGAAAGGCTTTGGGGGCTCAGAAGCTTGCCAACAGTCCTGGATACAGCAAGTCCGTATCTGGACTTGACTAGTTACAGGAAAGGCAGGAAACAAGTTTAGAATTTTTTTTTTTGTTACAGAAAAGCAGCTAAAACAGCAGTAAATACAATTCAAATTGTAGTGCAGGCCAGCACACCCAAGTGTGTAGCAACACTACGGCAAATACAGTTCAAATAAATGTAATTAAATTAACAAATGACTAAAAAAACAAGTGCAGAAGGCAGTGGATTAGAAGGCTACTAACAAGCAGTAATAAATGCAGAGTAAGAGCGACTGAACAGATAAGAGCATGCAGAAGAGCAACTAATACAGTTACAGTAAGAGCAGCTGAATAAAATGTATGTATATATATATATATATATATATATATATATATATATATATATTTTTTTTTTTTGAGGGAGGGAACAGAGCAGGATTAAGAGGCTACAATGATTGTCCTTCCCAAATGCTCTCTTTGTACACAGTAGGTGTGCCTGAAATCAGAATATGATCTCACTGTACTCAGTTGAGTGAGCAAATGAGATGGGTCCAGAAGGAGTATCCAAATACAAATCTACAAGAGGGGCAGGCCATTTCAAAGCCACCAGCATTAACACCAAAACAAGAACAGGGAGGGTGAGTGGGGAACTAACTGTAGAGAGACAGCCACAACTTAAGATGAGTTAATATTCAGTGAAAAACACAAATAAATAAATTAAATACAGTACTATATGCAAAAGAGCTGATAAAAGTGTATTTAAATTCACTTATACATCCAGCTGATTTCAGGTAGATGTTAGCCGGCCAAAGCTCTGATATTAAGCAGAGATAACTCAAAATGTACCACTTATATAAGGCAAGACAGAATGTCAGTGATGAGCTGAAACTACCCCCACTGCTATCAATGGCTACACAGAAATTCTAAAAAGTACTCTGTAGAGAGACAGCCACAACTTCAGTTGAGTTAATATTCAGTGAAAAACACAAATGCATAAATTAAATACAGTACTTTATGCAAAAGAGCAGATAAAAGTGTACTTAAATTCACTTATACATCCAGCTGATTTCAGGTAGATGTTAGCTGGCTAAGCTCTGGTATTAAGCAGAGATAACTCAAAATGTACCACTTATATAAGGCAAGACAGAATGTCAGTGATGAGTTGAAACTACCCCCACTGCTATCAATGGCTACACAGAAATTCTAAAAAGTACTCTGTAGGATGACAGCCACAACTTCAGTTGAGTTAATATTCAGTGAAAAACACAAATAAATAAATTAAATACAGTACTATATGCAAAAGAGCAGATAAAAGTGTACTTAAATTCACTTATACGTCCAGCTGATTTCAGGTGAATGTTAGCCGGCCAAAGCTCTACATATTAAGTATATAACATATAATATAAAAAGTTAGATTCTATCTAACAATTACCATCAGAGAGAAATTCAAGGTTGGTAGAATATCATAAAGACTTTAAATGAATAGTTGTGGTAAAGTGTGGGAGCTGAGAGGAGAAGGGTAGAGTAGAGGGAGTAGTTTATGTGGGAGTTAGACAAATATTTTATGCACCAGATAATCTTGTTAAAATGTATCCAGATCTTCCTCATGTTGCTGGAGATGTAAAAAACCAATTAGGAATAATTAGTTGCACATATTGTCAAGCTGTGAGGTTTTGTCTCATTAAAAAATAAAAAAGATGCTCATCCTCAGTACTTTCTGGATAAAACAATAGGCTTATATCCCTCCCCAAGGTTGACTGGCCTCTTAGAATCGTTAACGGGTGGACTTACTATGAGGTTTCTCTTTTTGCCCTTTTGTCCTTGCTTTTAAATGAAATGACTGCTAAGAAATGGAGAATGGAAAACAATTGATTCTGAATCAGATTTGTCAAGATGTGCAAGCAGTTTATATAAATCAATTACACCCCAGATTCCCTAGTAAGTGGCTTCTATAGTTAGTATATGCATACCGTATATGTGGTATAGCTATTATGTCCTTGCAATAACACCTGGCAATTTTTCCCAAACTGTGGGTATCTCTTATCTAAACTATCTATTTATTTGTGATAACATTTCTGGGGTTATTCACATTGATATATTTACATTTACTAACATTCATGGGGCTCAAGTTATTTGTAATAATGATTAAAAATTATTTGGTGACTGATTTTATTTGTATTGTTCATACATCTTCATTCTTTTTTGATGTTTATAGATATATATATCCACATCTACTTGTATCTTTGTCTATATATCTGTATGTGTATGTAATATATATATATACATATATATATATATATATATATATATATATATATATATATATATATATATATATATATATATATATATATATATATATATATATATATATACAGCTATGTGTGTGAGCATAGGAAAATTTTATTAGCTTTAAAATGTACAGTTACTTGAATTAAGTACTACCTTTAGGTATTACTATAGCAATAACCCACGCCTGGGTGTGGGTAATGCTAAATTTACCCACGGTTGGCATGGTTTGGTCCCGAGGCCGGAGGCCAAACAAAGCCAACCGTGGGCTAGACATTATTTAAGAAAAGAAACTGTTACTTTTCTTAAATAATGGCATAGTATAATGCATGTTTACTGCCCTTCCAGATGTCTGGCATCTTAACAGGACATCTCCGTTGCTTATTTTAAAACATCGCCATGTTAAACTCATTTAACATAGCGAGACACTAAAAAAAAGCAACGGAGATCTTGCTTTCTCCATTGCTTTTTTTTAAAACACTGTCTCGCTATGTTAAACCCATTTAACATAGCGAGACAGTGTTTAAAAAAAACGAGTTATACTAATGGAAAAAAGTCCGGGCGACCGGACCTTTTTCCATTAGTATAACTCGATTTACAACGGGCACGCTGGCCAATCAGTGTGCATGTTTTGGGGGGGTCATGGTATAATTTAAGGTAGTACACTGAAACATTTATTAACATCTGGGCTTTCACAGTTTTAATACTAGACCAAAACATTTTTATAGATGAACTGTACATTTGCCTTTATTTATAAACTTACTGCCTTATAAAAAAAAATACTCAGCGTACTACAGAAGTTATATGAAAACTCCAGCAAAGTAGTTTAGGTAGGTGAGCATATTACCCACATCTTGAGTGGGAAATGATGCAGTGCAGGGGTTCTCTTTTCCATCCTGCTGTTTATATTGCCTATAGAGCCTTTAGTAGTAGCCATAAAGAGGGAATAGAGATGATATATATCTTGTAAATGATGACACTGAAAACAAAACTAATCTTTTTGTAGGTGACCAAGTTGTCTTGATAAATACAAAAACTCTCACTTCATACTCATGGTTGAACTAAAATATTTTGGTAAATTTGTGAGACATGCTTTAAATGCTAATAAAACTGAAGCACTTAGTATTGGATGCAGCCACTTAGACAGTTTCTATTGAGTTTCCAAATTTAAGTGTCTTGTAGTTTCAATTATATACATAGGGCTGATTCTGTAACTCAGCTGAGTGCAAACTTTGCAGTCTGTTGATCACTTTTTCCAGATCAAAGCTTACTTCAACAGATGCAGGATGCTCTTTGCCTTGTTTAAGAAGGCCAGTTTGAGACTGACATAGCACTTACTGTAATGAGCTTCATGAGGCCTGAACCCTGCACAACACAATGAATAATCACACACAAACTTTTGCTGCAACCTAGGGTTGCTACGTTTACAAAAGACAAAAGTGGGACATTAGTTTTTTTTTTTTTTTTTTTTTATCAAAGCATGAGATTCTGCAGGACAATGATAACCACAGCTAATATAAAAACTTCACTCTTTTTGCCAAAATAAGAGCTTATGCTCATGGAGTTTGAGTTGCTGCTGTTGTTTTGTATTGTATAAAATAGTTTCAGATACAAAATATTTTAAGCAGCTATTAGAAGAATGTTAGAACATATGTCTTGTCCAAAAATCTCACAACATTTGCCATTTTTCATGTTTTCTACCTGCTCTTATAAGGACTGACCTACTTGAAGTGGACTGGTGGTAGCCCTACTGCAGTATTCTGGATGGTGGTTTTTATACTGTCTATAAAGAGGCTAGATGACTTCGAAGTGATCAGCTAATGATGTTTCTTTCCATATATCCCAGTATTTCAACAAGTTTTTTGTTGCTTTCCAACATTACATATGAGGGTCCATTTCGTCTTTTATTGCAGTTTAACCTAATTATCATGTTTGCCTTTGATTTAGATGTTTCTGAATTCTGTACAGTTCATTTCTCAGTTTTGCATGTTAAGGTTACTCTGTTTTAAAACTTTATTCATGTTATAGCATGATTCTTCTAATTCTTGTGTACTTTCTCTTGGGGCTCACACTCTTGTAGAATTATAAATCATGGACAAATGCACTTTTGTATACTGTTCTTTCATTTGCCAGTAGTTTTTGTCTCTCTTTTTTTTCTTTTCAATATATCTTACTTTTTAGCTTTTTGCTTTTTACCTTTCCCTAGCTTACTATACTGAAAAACATTCATGTTGTTGCTGAGCAAACACCGAGCATCATGTTAGTGCAAAGATACTTTGTTATGTCTCATGTGGACTTATTTTTACAGAGATCATATACTCACATGTAAAGCTCAGAGTATCACATCGCAACCCCTTTTACATTAAACATACTTAGCCACTTTATTAGAGAGATATAACATTTCCTGTTAGATAATGTCTGTTGGATTCGTTTGATGGTACATAGCCAGTCCATGACCATGTTCTGAATCACTGCAAATACCTTTTAGTTAATAGGCAAAAACTGCAAGAAAGAACCAACTAGTCAAGAGTCCTCACTGTGTAATACACTAAGCCTCCTGTAGTGGAGGCCCATGGAATATAAGCAAATGACCTCTTAATAAAATATCAGTGTTTCAGCTACATGGCTTCTGAATGCCCATGACTTTTTTTTTTTTTTAGTTTTTACATCTTTATGGGTACATTCAGGCCAATAAAGCCAAACTTCATTAGATGTACACATGCCATGCTTCCACCCAATTTTTTATCATGTCAGTATAGCATAAGGATTGTAGGCAAGTACTAAGCTTTCAGGCCATTTCAGGCTTAGCTAATTTTTTTTAAAGGTGAAAATCAGACCTTGTACCCTTCCCCTGTGTTTGTGAGGTAAACACCTTAACCATTATGCCAACCCCCAAATATAGTTTGGCCATATTCTGTAAACATAAAGGCTAGAAATCATGTCAGATGTCCATAAGCATTAGGATGCATGCAAAATATCCCAAATAGCATTCAACCCAAAAGGTAAAAAGGTCACACAGGCAAACCATTCTGTAAAAGCAAAACAACCCAGCCAAGTTTCTCTGGACTAAAATATGTTCTCATTCAATCTCTTCCTGACTTTCTTTTACTGCAAATAGTAACATTTTAATTTTGTTCAACTTAGAAGCCAGAAACTGTTTCACTGAATAGTAGCTTTAACATCACAAAGTGTTCTCAGTTCCTCACAGAAAACATTAATGTGCAGTTCAAGCAATTCTTACACTGATTTAATGTTAGCTGATACATTTGGCTCACCAGATTAAATTGTTTCCAATCTGGCACCATTTCTTCTTCTGGAGGCAGTTACACAGAAAGCATGTCTGCTGTACTTTAGTTTGGCTACAACTGCAGACAAATATCTTTCACTTTCCTTCTCATACTGCAACTACTACATCAGACAGGTTGTCACCAAAGTTCATATAATTGTCAAAGAATAACTGAATAAGTTTAGTACAAAATAATGCATGAGACATTATTTCAGGTATAATAGATATTGCTGAGCCTCTATCAATTTCCATGTCTTCTGTTTATCATCTTTGGCATAGAGAGGAAAAATGACTTTTTCTCCTTATTGATTACTTTAATGAGTTGTCAGTTAATTTTTACTTCAGTTGACTTTTTCTTCTTCCCACGTACATTTAGTATTTTTTCATAATACTTTACAATTTTGGGGCAGTGCTGTGGTACATTGATTAAAGATGCTGACCCACTGCTTGGTTTTCTAGTTTGTTCTTTGATTGGAATACTTCCTATATGTTATCGGCATGCCATCCCAGTGTTTGAATTGATTTTCCCCGGGTACTCTGGTTTCTTCCTACACCCAAAATGTACAGAATTAGAAATCCTTTATTTGTATTTGCCATTGTATTCATGAGTGTATGCGTGTATATGCATGTGTGTATGTATGTATGTATGTATGTGTGTGTGTGTGTGTGTGTGTGTGTGTGTGTGTGTGTGTGTGTGTGTGTGTGTGTGTGTGTGTGTGTTTATGTATGTATGTGTGTATGTATGCATGTGTGTATGTGTGTATACAAATGTATATGTGTGTGTATGTATGTGTGTATGTGTATTTATGTGTATGTGTGTATGTATGTATGTGTGTATATATGTGTCTATGTATGTGTGTGTGCACACATATACTGTAGTAATAAACTGGCACGCTACTCAAGATTAGGTGCAGGTTATCCCTCTAACACAATCCTGAATTTCACAAAGCAGGTAAATGGACAATGAAGAAAGGTTTTACTAAGTAGAAAAAAAATACTAAGAAGCAACTGGCTTTAATAAATTAATGTTTTTATGCAATGTAATTCACTTTTTCTTAGATAAAACCATCCCTTACTGACAGACCAATAATTAGATATCTTTTAAAAGTGATGTGTGCAATTTCAAGTAATTAAAACACTAAAGTTATAAAGTGTCAATAAATTAAAGATTTCATAAATGTGTAGGTAAAGCCCACTAACAAGTACAAATTCATAAAGTACACTCAGAAAAGTAATGATAGTTTCATATGCAAATGTGTTATCAACCCAGTTATTTTAAATGTCTTAGGTTTCAAATATTTATTAAACCAAAATACTCATTGAGACCCTGTTTTCTATCAACCTGAAGTCTGAGTTGTCACTAAAATTTACATTTTTCAAGGAGAGTATTAAAATCTCATCCTCTCTTATCTTGTTTTACAAGGTCCCAAAATTAAAAATAGGAACTTTGTGAAATTACTGCAACTTATACTGTGCTTATATAAACAATTTTATTGTATTTATTTTTTAATTGCACATACATGATCAGAAATCTTTACAGAAACTATCAGAAGACAGGCATACCGTGACATTGTCATGTAGTTCAAATACACAACAGAAACTTCATTAATAATCCCACATGAGGAGCATTCTGCACAAGCAGTGGCGGCTGGTGGCTTCAAATCATAGGGCAGGGGGCTGCAGGAGACCCCTGAATGGGGTGGGGCCAACTAAAAAGGGGTGGGGTTAACTTCATAGTGCGGAGCTATGACACAGTGGGATCAACACTGATCTTGCTTACCATGTTACATAAAATAACTGCTCAATCACTATTGCACATGCAGAATTTTTCTTCTTCTTTTGGCTTTTCATGGTTAGGGGTCGCCATAGCATAGCTCTCAACCTTCCATCTCCAAAATGAGGAACACTAGCCCTCATAATGTGGAACAAATGGACAAAACGTGGAACACACACTAATGGCTTACTAACAACTTCAACTAGGAAGGCCATATGATGGTTAAAATATGCTGGTTTTACTTATAAAGAAGATCTTTTAATGAATTAATATGATTCATTTCTATTTACTATGGATTTCACTTTAAAAAATTCCTAACACTGGATGTGTGACAGAATCTTTCAATGTGAAACATTGAGGAACTTTGAGGAACAAGAACTTTTTAAGACTCCAAATGAGGTACGTTCCTCGTAATGAAGTACACTTGAGAGGTATGTGCCATAGCCTACCAAATACTAGAATGAATCAAATTTCAGAGCTAATGAGGTGTTTAGGCTATGCTATAACAGCAAAAAAACTACACATCTCTAAATATTAAAAAAGGGGTTGGTCTTGACTGCATTAAACTATTATGAGTACACATGATGTAGTAAACATACATTGTACTATATCAGCTAATCTGCATTTTGCACAATGCCATGTGAAAAGTAAGGTGATTTGGAACTCCCACTGCACTATTTTACTTTATTATTTACAATTCAAGGTTTCTTTAATGTCTAATATGCCAGTGGTTCTGAGAGACACTGACAAAGGCTTGCATGACAGTTGACGTTATGAAAAAACACATTAATCTTGTAAAGCCAGAATTACAACAGTAAACAGCAAGGCCAGTCAACTCATTTCATTCATAAACAGCCCCCCCTCCCCATTACCAAACAAAAGTATCTGCTTTGACCCTGCCAGGATTAAATTAACATATTTGCATTAATTTCATTTAGTTGACAGAAACATTAGTTTCAACTTGACTGCCAGCTCACCTTACAAAAATACACACTTTATTTTACTTATTTTACTTTTGTTTACTCAGGTTTGTCCACCTGTCTTTAGTAAAAAAAAAAAAAAACCTTTTCAGCATATGCCTGGGAATTAAAGCTCTAATGTATTACAAAGATTTTTAAACAAACATTCAGTATATACATGAAGAGATATGAAATAACCTACATTAATAATGACTCATACATCTGATAATTAGATTACATTCATCTGAAAGTACAGGCGACTATTACAGTCTTACAAAGCCAGAATTACAACAGTAAACAGCAAGGCCAGTTGCGTTATACACATACAGCCCCATTCCCTATTGCCCACTCTGGCCACAGTATCTGATCTGATCTTGCGAGGTTAAAAGGCAAAAAAAGGATAAAAGGCAACCCTGTTATTAATATATGTATTTTTTCACATAAACAATAGCCAGAGTTTCAGAGCTTGTGGCCAATCTTACTTTACTCAAAATGCACGTTACTCTTGCAAAGCTAATCAGAAGTACAACAGCAAGGCCAGTCATTTCATGCACACATACTAGGCATAGCCCCAACTCAATCTCCTACCCACAATATCTGCTTTGAGTCTGCAAGGTTTAAAATAACGAACATAGAAGAAAATGGTTCCATTACTGTATTTATTTTGCATTACATACTCAACAGCTTGCAGGTGATCTTACTTCAGTTCACTCATATTCACTGTAGTCATGCAAGGCTAGAGTTTCAACCACAAAACATCCATACACCATCCTAATCTATCTTGATTGAACCTGCAAAAAGATTAGGTTAAAAAAAACATTTCATCCACAAGTAGTCCTCAAAACACACTGCATATCTAGTATCTGTTTGACCCCTGCCAGGATATTTTATTAGGAAAAAGACATCCACAGTCAAGCAGCTTCCAAATCACATTGCCCCCTTAATATCTGGTTAACACTGCCAGGATATTATATTTAAAAAAAATCAACAGCCCCTGAAACACATTGCCATCCAGTTCCTAGTATCTACTTAACCCTGCCTGGATATTATATTAAAATTTAGTCACAGCCAGTCTTTGGGTCACCCTGCCAGGATATTATATTTAAAAAAATCCATCAATAATCCCCAAAACACACTACCTCCTTAGTATCTGATTGACACTGCCAGGAAATTGTATTAAAAAAATCCATCAACAGCTCCTAAAACATATTGCCTCCTTAGTATCTAGTTTATCCTTCCAGGATATTAAAAAAAAACAATATCCATCGTGAAATAACACCGTAGTATATTTGGCAAACTATGTTTGAAGTACTAGTGTTATCCACAGTGTGCTGGTAATCAGTAAAGTTAGTATGCTGGACTACCTGCTTTGCTACTGCAATGCTTTGTTAGTAAGGGGAGAAATATTTCAAAAAATAACATTTCCATGAACCAGTGCAGGTGTTAATGAAACAGTTGTTTAAGGCTCCAGATGATGTGTCATATTTCTGTGGTTAATTTTGTCCCTCTGCTGCAAATTGGAATGTTAAATTCCAGCATATGAACAATGAAATGCTATGGTTTGCTGTAACCTGTTTTCTAGAGAAAATACATAAATGTCTTGTTTTCTCAAATCTGTACTGCACAAATTTTGTTTGGGATTGACTGATTCTGTTTTGGGACTACTGTTGGAATTATGTGCTTGCTGCTTCTCTTGCCTTCTGAGCTAGCATCCATGGCTTGCATCTGCAGAGTTTTCTTTTTGTAGTGGTGCTCTTTGCTGTTGTCATCAAGTTATTTTTGTCCCATTTGCTACAGGGCTGTTCCAAAAATGCATATTTAACAGCTGCATACTTTATAGATAAATGCTGCCTTGTTTGATTTTAGTGCTGGTGTCCTGAGGTTTTCTTCTACCAGTGCCAAGACTTTGGATTGTGACTTATTAACTCAATTGTACTTTTAATTAGAAACAATAAACAGACAAAATAATGGGACATTTTAAGCACTTTCATCTTTTTTTTTTATTCAGCTTCTCATCAAAGTATGATAGCCTTGATAGGTGTATATCTTGTCTTTTTAAGGGGCAGCTCATAGTATAAACTGCTGGGCTGCTGCCCCCCCCCATATTTGTAAAGTAAAAAAAAAAAGACTTTGCATACATAGAACTAGCAGCAGATCGCTAGTGCGAAAATGAGAGTGCGACCATTTTCGGAATGCTGAACTGTGGGCATGCATGCCTGAGTTCCAATTAAAAAGAAAAGTGGAGCAGTGGTGCAGCGGTCGCATTGTTGTCTCACAGCAATAGGTTCTCTGGTACGATTCTCAGCTGGAGTGCCTTCTGAGTGGAGTCTGCATGTCCTCCCTGCATTTGTGTGGGTTTTCCCTGGGTACTCTAGTTTCCCCCCACATTACAAAGACATGCATCTGGTGCATTTCTTCCCAGGCCTCTGCTGAAAATTGGCTTCATTCCAAGTTGGACTTTCCTGGTAAACAAATGTTGAATGAAAACTTCTGTCTTGTGGCCAGGCTGGACTGTTTTGACAACAGTCTGGATTAGAAAGTAGGTTAGCATCAAAGAAGATGCCCAGAAGTCACTGCAATTTTAACTGCAGGAATATTGTTGGAAAATGGACTGTTAGGGTCAGCATACATGATGCACTTGCTGATGTAACTGTATAAAGAAGGAAAACCATTAAAGTTCCCTTCCCATGCTTTAAGTGCACTGTGCAGTCATTGGAGGAAGAGGGTAATTTATTTTTTGGATAAGGTGAGTGAAAAAATGCTTGCACTTAATTTTGAACTGACCACCTTGATAATAATTATCAGTCAGTTGAAACGTATGAACTTTTTTTTTTCATGGCAGGATCAACCAGATACACTTGACTTTATGCATTTTTTTCCTGGCAAGTTCAACCAGATACTAGTAGGCTGGCAATGCGTTTACAGGGCTGTTAACCTTTTCAAATGCACTGAATTTACTGACTTCTTCATGCAATAATCTGTACTACTTACTATGCTGCCACTTAGTCAACTCCATGAGTGACACAATGTTAACAGTAAAAGAAAACACATACAAAACATCTACCCTCTGGCCTCTGTACAAATTTGTTAAAATCACTGTCCGATCATTGAAGTTACGAACTCTCAGTCTAAAGTAACCAAAGTACTGCTACTGACTGTTACTTGCTCTATTTTTCCCAGTATACAAAGCGTGGGAAGAGAGCGAGAACCAATCAGTAGCCATCCAGCCATCCACGTCATGTATGTGACTGTGGACGTGGTAGTCCAATCCCCTTCCACTTCACTGCAGTTACAAACTGCATTGACTTCTGGGCATCACACTGATGCCTTCTCTCCTTAATCTGGACTGCTTTTTTTTTTTAAAGCCGGAACTCGCCAAGCATGCACAGTTCGAGTTTTGGGACTTTAACAGTGAATCAGTTGGATTCACAGCTAAACAACCAGCCAGTATACAGTATTATACAAAAATATTTTATTTTTTAAAATGTTCTTTTTTCTTTCTTTTCACAGCTGGGGGGGGGGGCTGCAGCCCTGCAGTCCAATAGCATGAGCCACCACTGTGCACAAGCAAATGTTCTACAAAGTTTCTTTCAGCCAGTCTATAAAATGTTTTGGATCTCTGATATCAAGAAGCAACTCTTTTATTTATAAAAATAGAAATATTCCTTATAACTCTAACCATTTCAGCAATGTCATGTACTATCTTTGAAATTTTCTTAATATCAGTACTATCAGTTGAAGGAATTAGTACAAAAGTATGACTGCAGTTTGTGCTGTTAGCAGCAGTATCACTTAACAGAACCTAGATTGGCTCCATCAAAAAATGAGGAAAATCAAATATCTATTTTGAACTATTTATTTCATTTAATAGTTTTCTGATTAATTGCTGTATTTTTTCACAAAAAGTGTAAATCGTATTGTCAATTTTCTTTAAAAACACTTCACTTTCTGAAGTCAAATCAAATATTCTTAAAAATTCATTTTTAATAATGTTCATTTTTAAATTATATTGATGGTAAATAGTGACGTATAAATAGTTGTTCATGTAAGAAGGCTCTCTATGTACTTTATACTAAAAAATGCCTGGTTTGTTATCTAGTGAATTCAAATAGTGAACACATTTTAAGAATCACCCTACTGTAAATGTTAAAAAATCAGCTCTAGCTTTTAAATTATTCACAAAAGTGTCAAAGAGATCTGGAGTTTCTGCTTATATAAAAAAGAGAAAGTCTGTATACCTCTTATACATTTTCTGAAACTTATAGAATTTGTTTTTGCATAAAAGCTCACTTTCCTACCATGCCAACATAAGATCAGCAAAAACTGATGACAGAGCTGCCCCCATATCCACCCTCTTGATTTGCTTATAGTAATTGTTGTCAAAGTGACTATAATTAAGACAGTATTAATTCATACAAGGAACACAATACATGAATATTTTTATGTGCTTAAAAAGATATGACTTAAGATTTTCAATTCTAATTATCTTGTGATAGACACATA
Source organism: Protopterus annectens (assembly GCF_019279795.1). Taxonomy (NCBI): domain Eukaryota; kingdom Metazoa; phylum Chordata; order Ceratodontiformes; family Protopteridae; genus Protopterus; species Protopterus annectens. Next base: position 543,689,460 of record NC_056732.1, on the reverse strand, counting down.
TAAGGGACACATTTTCCAAATAGCTAACTTAAGTATGTAGACATATCTCTTTTTCCAAACAGCTAATTTAATTGTGTCATTAACCATCATAAAATTAGGCATTTTGAAAACATCCCTGTACAAAAGAAGCTGCATTAGAAATTTCATCTTTCAGTTTACTATCCACGTGTAATGCAAGTACTTCAGCCTATGACCCATCTACAATGCAAGTGTCTTGAGTCTTTGATCAGCTTGTAGCAGCAATAGGATAGAATGGTGCAATAGTTAAGCTGTCGTGCACTTTTGGCCTCCAGAATAAAATACCAAGTCACAGGCACTGCATATTCATAAAATTATGGTCACAGCAGTCAATCACTCCTTCAGTAAGTTTCAACACTTCACAATACTGTCCCTTGTAATCTTTACAAATATTTAAATAACACACTTCTCAGTAGCTAAAAGTGTCAGCTAACAAATTATATATATATCTTTTGCATAATCATCATTGTTAATTATCACAATACCACCCCAAGTAATAGTCTATCTTGAAATAACTTAAATTAGTCCAAAAATATTTTTCATCAACAGTTGCATTATTAAACGTTTTCCTCAGTGGTCTGCTTTATAAGTCCTTAATTTTGTTCTAACAAATAATATGAAGAATCAGACGGATATTATTTCATGGTGGATTGAATGTATGTTTACAATGCAATATATTTTAGGCATGAAGTGGCTTACAGTGTTGTCTTGTAAAACATATATATATATATATATATATATATATATATATATATATATATATAAACTCTTAGCTCCAGTAACATCTGTCCATATAGCTGGAACAAACATAAATCTCAAGTTAAGTACCTTCAGTTTTATTTCATTTCATTAAAGACTTCTGAGTCTACACTGAAGATTCCATCCAGTGTCTCTGACAGTTGTCATAATTACTTATCAGGCTACTGTCTCTTTTTTCTGAGAGGTCTGTTCTTTCTAGACCATCATATACTTTAGCTATAGCTTGAAAAAAACTGTTTTATAAAACAGTACCTGCTTCCTCAGAAAGCAAGAGGGAGAAAGGTAATAGCAGAGAGATAATATAAGTCCAGACTCAGATGACAAATACCGATTGGGGAAACCTTGGACACATACATATTGACATGGGGCCTGATAGGCCTTCTTCTACAAATCTGCATCGCACAAAAAGAAGTGGACAAATGTCATGGTAGGCTGGTCTTAGATGACACAGACTGAATTGTGGCAACATATGTACCATCTGCTACAATGTTTTAACAAGGTCCACTGCAAAAATGAACAGAGATCTTATCCAGTCATTTACATCCTTTATTATCATTCAAAATGTTGATGCCATCAAGGTGCTCGAGGGCTAAGTTAGGAAGGAGTAGATCAAGCAGTCTGATATCAGCTCTCCCTCCTTGGATGGAGTGTGCAATTTTCCATTTTGGGCATATTCTGGTAAAGACCAGTGGCTGAACTTGGAAATAGAGGTTAGTATTAATGCAAATGCTGGCAAAACAGTAAAAGGATAACATATGTTTTAAGCAATTGCTTTTTAATGATGGATACCCGACTAAGATGTCCTGCTTTATCAGAATTTCTTAGGTGCTTTATATACTATATCTTGTGGTAGGCATTACTTGTTTTTATTTAGTTTATACATTTTTAGCCATGTACGCATACAAGGGTTCCTTTTTCGGGGTGATTAGGGAGTATCATCTGTTTAACTGATTTGCTCAGAGACAAACAATATAATTGGAAAGAATCAACCCCTGTCACTTGGCTACAAAAATAAGTTCATTAACAGCTCAGAGCCTAAAGAATCTGTGCTAACTGGCAGACATTCCCGCTTTTTTCATCTTGCTTCCTGATCTTCTTAGCCTATGTGCAGCTATAGCTTCAGCAATAACTATTAACATTTATGAATGCATATTCAATTCTGCTGTCTTTTAAAAACTAATATTTTCTCTTCTGCCTTACCCATACTTATTCTACTCATAAGTGAACACCCTGGTCCAGTAATGGTACCAGTTACTTTGGATTAGCTGCTTCATGAGCCATTACCAGTGTTCCATCAGGTAACAGTTTGTTATGAATTTTTGTATTTTGACATTTTGTAGGTGTTTGTGTAGTTTGATACTGCCCTTAAACATATTATTAAACATTATCTGTATGCATGTATGTATGGCCTGTGTACAGGCTACAACATTATAGTAAACATCTATAGATACAATATAGACTACTTAGGGCGACTGCACAAAGAAATGAAGAGAACAAGTCAAAACCTACTATAGGGGAACAGTGTAGTTGAGATACAAACACTATAGGTTATTTTGTGATAGTAGGTGTTTAGTTCATATATAAATGAACTTTACTACATGAACAGGTTCACAGATAGTTAATAGACATGCAGTCCAGTAGACTGGTGAAAAGCCTAGCCCAACTACTCAATTGTTCTGGAGCACTGACTGATTGAGTCACATGGTAACAAAATGGAGGCTGACAGAATCAAACCCAGGACTACAGGAAGCAGATTGTTTACAGAGCACATTCATAATTCTCTGTGCTTATTGCCAGAAAAAGTGCTAATGCAATTTACATTAAAAATTTCTCTAGAAAAGCATACTATACTAGCAGAAACAATTTATTTTGCTGATACAGAAACAGCTTGTGATTCCTCAACATACTGTATCAACCCACAACACTAGGCTGATGTTTTGTTGTGTCCCCTGTGTATAGCTACAATATTTATTGTGTCTCAATAGTACCCTAACCACACCCAAGACTGACATTGTGTTGGAAGTAATAGTAAACACTGCCTTTGAAAACCTAAGCGAATGTAATCTAAGTTCAGCCAGTCTTAACAATGTCTCTATATATACTCTCTAAAAATTAGCACTAGGATTATCTACTGCTCTGGTACTATTTTATTCAACAGGTCTAAAAAGAAGGCCATTCTTCCACAGTGCAGAAACATGCTCTAATGATAATTAAGTCATAAAGCAGATATTTCTGCAGAGGTGACTACCTGCTACCCTATCATCATTTCTCCTTTTTTGATTAGATTCTAGAGAATGTGTTAACCTGACAATCTTGGAACCAGTCATTGATTCTAATATTCTTTCTAGTGCTCATAAGGGATTTTGCCCAAACCATGTTTCTGAAACTGCAGTATTAGGTATAGATTAATTCACATGCTTCCTGTAGCACAAATGTAACTTATCTATGCAACTTATCTTGACCTGTGTAAAGTCTTTAATTCTGTCAGCCACACAAAACTCTTATATTCCATGTAAAACAAAGGTTAACTTCAAGGGCATCAGACTTTTTGCTAATTATCTTGTTAACAGACTACAACTTGTCATTCAGAATTATTCACTCTCTTTCTTTTAGTGTTCCAAAAGGATCCATTTCATGTATTACTGTTTGCTTTCCTTATAGTTGGCTGTCGTGGTGCAGTGGTTAGTGTTATTACTTCACAAGAAGAAGTTCTCTGGTTTGATTCTCAGGTGGAGTGCCTTCTGTGTGGAGTCTGCATGTCCTCCCTGTGGTCACAAGACATGCAGTAGATGTGTGGTGTGTGTCTGCCTTCTGTGAAGGTTGGGTACTGGGCTGGTAACTTGACTGTAAAAAATATACTGCCACTCAATCTGTGGACTAGTGACTCCTAAAAAGGAGAAGCTAAAAGTCTGTTTTTTCTTTTCTTTTTTTTTTTTTCTACTGTTTGCTTGTTTTGTTTTTTTTATGAATGAGAGGGAAATTTTCTGTTGAAATGTCAAATTTGTCCAATATGTGAATGATTCATCCATCACATTATCAGAGAACTCATTCAAAAGTATTGAAGGCAAACTGTAACAATATTTTCATGTGTAAAAATTACTTAAAATGAATAGCTGCTTCTTAATCCCAAAAATATATATCAACCTTATCTGTCCCAGTGCCTGCATTTCACCCCTAACTTGACTTATCTTTGATCTTCATCTTAACCAAGGTACTCCCTCAATATTCTCTCCATTGACAATGTACCTATTTAAAAGTTACAGCCATAAAACTCCTTGACTGATCATCAGAAATGATTGCAAATTTCATTCAAGCATATTCTACATGATTAATTAAACAAGCCAAAAGCTTGGTTTCCTCTCCAGGCCAATTTCATTCTTATTACAACTGTAGGAGGACTAGACTGTTTCTCCTTTTATTTCTTTTCTACTCAGCACACTTTCTCACTGGCCTACCTTCATCTCCATGACACAAAATAGAAGAGGGTCTACAATATTACTGCATACTGTGCAGTGGGTCACTATGACAAGACTTTCCATCGCTTGCCCTTAAATCAGCTGGCTTGAATTTCAGCAACAGCTATTATCCCTACAACCCTGATTTGCAAAAAAACTGTTCCACCCAACAGCTACCACCCCTTTATAATTCAATAATCCAGAGGTCTACCAAGTGCAACCTCAAAGCAACTACACCAAACTCATCCACATCCCTGTGACTAAAAATGATGATTCAATGTTCATGGTTTCCAGCAGAAAAGACTAGAATTAATATGCATTTGAACTGAGAGCCAAACTGAAAAGGCTCCAATTTGATAATGAAATCAAAACTCATTTCCTTATCAACTGGACTTGTCATTTGGGGTACCATACTTTGTACTAATTTGCAGTTAGCAACATCTTTCCATCTTCCTTTTTCCATACCTTTGGTATTTCTTCTTTACCCTGTAATTGCCATCATCTCCACCTCTTCCATCTTCCTTAACAGGCAATTTAATCTTCTCTCACCTTTTCTTCTGATATTTCTTATGACTCTGCTTATATCAAATTTTCCTTCATTCTTACAAACCCACATTATTTTACATATTAACACAATCAGCTGATCTCTACTTCTACCACTGTTTCTTTCTAATATTGTTTTTCTTTCTCTTAGATTAGAGTTAGACATCCTGTCCCAGCCTTCATTTTTCTTTTTACTATCATCGGTTTCTAAGTATATGCAGAGCTTTCTACCTTAAAATATGTGTTTTAAGACTAGGACATATCTCCATTTGAGGTTTTGGCTAGATCTTTGAATTGCCTTTTTACATTTCATTTAACTGTCACTATTTAATCGCTACTCTCACCATACATTTCATATTACTGTGTCACGCTTGCTTGCTCCTATTGTGTGGCATATTGTATTGCATTGCATTGTTTTATATAATAACTTGGAAACTAGCTACTTATACCACCACTGAAAAAAGAATTTCCTGGTCAATAATACATACATAAATGTACATGTGTGTGTGTGTGCGTGTGTGTGTGTGTGTGTGTGTGTGTGTGTGTGTGTGTGTGTGTGTGTGTGTGTGTGTGTATATATATATATATATATATATATGTATGGGTCTACTTCACTTAACCTAAAACTCATTTGACTGACACCCAACTGACCTAAATTTCGTTTGACTGACAACTCATTTGACTGATACCCATTTCACTTGACAGTTAAGACATAGACTTGTTGTGGGGTTCTCTTCACCTGTAACTTGCTTGTGATAAAAAGAATTACTGTAACTTACAATGCTAACTGTTAAAATTCTGATAGATAGTAGAAAGTAGTGTTGCAGTGTTTCTAAATGTGGGTTTGTCACTTTACATTTTTATGGGAAGTATCTAAAGGAATTTGGCGAATGTTTTGTCCATTCCCAGCAGTAGTGGCAGTGTGTAGAGTACTGTAAGGCAAGTTAAAACTACATGCCCTTTACCCCACTGTAGTGCAATCCTGGAGTTAGTATATATGATTAGGTGGGGGGGGCACAACCCCCCCACATTGGGGGGTGTAAGTGGCATAGCCCCCTACCTAGTTTGGTTGTACATTGTCCCGTTTCTGTAAAGAGGGTAAGTAAGTAGTTTTTAAGTTCTGGAAAGGGTTAGTTATTGGTGTTATAACTATGCTTGTCTATGGTTAAAGACTTAGTATGTTCAAATTAATTATTATAAGCTGTCAGTGGAATGGGAGTCAGTCAAATGAGTCATCAGTCAAATGAAATTTAGGTCAGTTGGGTGTCTGTGAAATGGGTGTCAGTCAAATGAAGTTTAGGTCAAGTGAAGTAGATCCAGATATATATATATATATATATATATATATATATATATATATACATATACACACACACACACACACACACACACACACACACACACACACACACACACACACACACACACACAACATACACATACATAAATAAGACTTCCTTCATGAGTGTGAGACTTGATGATGTGAGTCTTCTCAACATGTTACTTAATTTAAATAATTGAATATATTTAATAATGTGGTACCTGAAATATTTTGTTCTGATGAAGTCCATTGTATTACACTTGCAAAGAAAGTGCTTAACCTTACAACCTGGTGTTAACATTAAAATGTGTTTTTTATATAGTTGGTGTTATGGTGACCGTTTACTTGTGGTGACCGTTTTGTGCATTTTCCTGTGGTTATTTGCTGGAGTTGTTTTGTGCATGTTTGAAGCCTGTTCTTTTTTGGAGTTTTCCCACTTCAAAGACATTTGATTGGACAATGGTTCAAATGGAATAACAACAGGAACATAAGCAGGGATAGAAGACCTGTTGGTGATACCAAGAAATGCATTCGGTGCTTACAAATACGCGGGATATGCTATCACATCCTTGGCCAAATCAGCCTTACATCATTGTATGGTGGGTGTTGGGGAGAGAAATGGGTAGGCATAATAAATCAAAATTCATATGGCCATAAATATAACACCTGGACACCTCAGTCTCCTATGAGGCAATGGGAGTGGTTCAGATTAGTTCTGAGGGATCAAGATTTACTCCTGTACTGAAGATCAAGAAGAGGCAGTAGAAGCAGTGATGGTGTGCTCCACTCAGACCCAAAAATTAAAAAAAACAAAATTTGAAATTGTCTGTTAAACTTTTCAAGCACTGTAACA